>NC_056557.1:4050864-4109980 GCF_013358625.1 Macadamia integrifolia
TGTGCCGAGGGGGTGGACAGGAAGGGGTGAACATTGATGGAAAAAATACAATATTTCCACCAATGACGTCTAAATTCCTTGGGTTCTGTTTGCTGATCAAAATTTAATCAACCATATTGCTCTAATTTCAGCAGGCATGGTTGATCAACAAGAAGACATAAAGGTACTTTATATAAAGAATTTAGGTTTAATATGAGCATCGACATTCTTTCAGCATGCTGCACGACCGAGAAGCAAAAAAAGAAAACTAAAATGTGAAGGTTTATATATAGAATTTATTTTTCTAAAGTGTACTGTTGTATCAAGACATCAGGAATATCGGTGGAGTATATGACAGTCCACCATGATTAACATATCACCCTAGCCTACCCCCCCCCCCTCCAAAAAACAGAATCAGCAACAGAAAGTTCCAATTTCCTCCAGTCATTTCAGAAAAAGTTAATCAACCTAAATTGTCATAATAAGATATTCACCTCAACCAAGGCCACTTCGTCACTCACATTACAGAACCAAGAGACCAGACTTGGTCTTTAAAATTTCCAAATTTCTAGTCAACCAGATGCCCAAAAATATGGCTAAAATCACCTTTGATATTGCTTTTAGTGTTACAATAGCTCACCACAGATGTAGGGATTGGCCAATGCATGTCAACCAGCAGCAGAACTTCCTTCGTAAAACTACTTTGTACAACTAAACTGTTGACAGATTCATGCTTGTACAGTCAGATTGACAGGTTCCACTCCTACCAATCATGTGATCAACTGCTAAAATTTTATCCATCCCTGCTGTCCATGCAGTGAGTTTTATTTGAGGTGACAGAATAGAGTTCTACATGAGTTCCATAGTAAAGGTTGCTTCCAACGTACAACAAAGCGCAAAGCAACACTGAAAAAAAATCAGCCTGCAGTGCTCAAGCTCCAGAGTGTTACATCATTCTCTTCTCCAGACACATTCGTCTGGTGCAGCCGCATTTCCACCATTAAAGCCATCTCCGCTCATTAAGGCTCCATCACATTTGCAAAAGCCATACGCTTCAACAACTCTACTCAGAATAGGTCCTTCACCTAAGCCTCCGTATCTGGGCTGATAGAACATAGTTCTGGAAACTTACTACTGAGGGAATCCTCTCCACATCACACCAAAAACTGATCCACCCCTAGTCCCACTACATACCAGACCAGCAGCCATATGAGACAACCACTGACCTCATCCACCCCAACCCCTCAGACACATACTTAAATAGAGTAATCAACCCCCACAGGCTGGCTCAATCCTAAACCTCTATAACCTTTTCCCCCCACTTCCAGTCGCACCTCCATTACAAATTTCCAGTAATCACAACATTCATGAGCCTAACTACCTTCCTTCAACCCCAAGCCTCAATTTCCTTTGCCTGACTTTCTCTATTCAAATCCAGTAAGTGGTATATGCAGACATCTTCCATACCATTCCATAAGACATCACATCGCAGCTTCTCAATTCTATGTGCCACACATGGTCCTGTTTTTTTCACGTTTTAATCTTCGCATTGCCTTTTCAAACAACTAAGGGCCCGTTTGACAATGTTTCTGCCATTTCTGTGCCCAAAAACAGTAGAAACATAAATTCGCGTTTCTGAGAACAGAAACAGATTTTTGGGTGTTTGATAACAGTTGTTTCTGAAAACGTTTCTTACACAAATTTTATTTAAAAAAGTATCTACCTCTTGCCCAGAAACAGTAGAAACATAAATTCGCTTCTCAGAAACAGATTTTTGGGTGTTTGATAACAGTTGTTTCTGAAAACGTTTCTTACAGAAATTTTATTTAAAAAAAATATCTACCTCTTGTCCCTGAAATCCTTATCCGAAGCTGGGTGGATCCATTTGTCTTCTTCTTCTTCTGGTCATGCCACCATTATCTCAATCTCATCTTTTGCTCTTCTTCTTTCCTCTATCTCTTATCTTGAATTCTTCCCTAAATTCAGTGGCTGGTCTCCTTCTAGGGTTTTAGCTCACCTTGTCTATCCTTCTCTCGAAGCCCTCGAATTATCGTTGTGCTTATCGCCTATACTGAAACAACCGATTCTCCTCCATATATCTCCAAAGAGACCCACGAAACTAAGAAATAAAGGGATATGGCAGAAGAAAGAAAGGAAGAAAGGAACCTAGTCTCCAACTTGAGCAAAGGGCCTAGGGTTCCACGGAGGATTTGGTTTTCTCAGACGGAGGTACTGCTGCTCTTAATGACTAAAAAGACTTGAAGTAAAGGCCAAAAGAGGGAAGAATAGAAGCAATTAAAACGCCTCATCATTATGCAATGTCAACATGTCCCTAATCTCCAACTGGATTGCTTGTTTAACAGTGATGGAAGAAAAAATTACAGAGAGAGAGAGAGTGAGTTATGCATCCATTTCATTCAGAAAATACTTACATAGAAGAGTAGCGGCTGGCCGAACGTAGGAGAAGAAGTAGGGAGATGTTGCCTCTCGCCATTGCAATCGCCCTCCCACCATTGCAATCTCCCTCGACTGGGTTTTCAACAAGCGATAGGAAGAGAAACAGAGAAGAGGAAGGGAGCAGGGGTATTGATGCTCACCCTTGGTCGCCGGGCACTAGAAATGGAAATGGAGAAGAATGGAGCAAAGGGCAAGGGCCTACGGTTCCATGGAGGATTTGGTTTTCTCAGACAGAGGTACTGCTGCAACTCGAGTTGCAGACCAGTGGAGTCATTTGAGGTTGAGAAGAAAGGCGTGAGTACTGCTCCAAAATTCTGGCCTTCACTTCTTTCTGGAACCGACGAAACAACATAAATTTTGATTTCTATTTCTGAAAATAGGAGAAACGGAAGGAGTTTGTCAAACGGTATTTTACCCATTCCTCCATTTCTGGGAACAGAAAATCACAGAAACGCCTGAAACAAAAAGTTATCAAATGTGCCCTAATTTTACAGAAGTTGCATTACAAGTAATCATTCATTATAAAGGAACAACCCCTATGTAAGCTTCCTTCCAGCAGAATATGTAAGATAATATACAAGGTGACATGGCAGCAGAATATGGTAGACCATGATCAGTCAGTTTTCTACTCATTTAATCATATAAAAATTTTCATAAAATAGGAAAGAGAATATACATCTGATAAGAACTCAGGTAGCCAAACAATAGGATACAAACCCTTCCCAACTCCCTCCCTCCCCAGTGAAAAAATCATATAGTTTCCAGTTTGCCAAGATATGCCTCCCAGAGAATCCGGAATTCATGGAGGAAGCAAGAAGATAGGTCTGGGATGCCAACTTAAATAGTCTCTCCCCAAGGTTCACCCTGCTATCAAGTTCTGGTACCTAGGTTTGGCTTTCCTAGGCTGGACATGGGAGCCCCAAATGCCACTAGCCCACTATTGACTAACTCCTCCCATAAGGCCCTGGTGTGCCATAAGATCTATGCTTAGCAGTTTCTAAAAAAAATGACTCCATAGACCAGCTGAGCACGTGTGCACAAGCAAACCATAAAATCTCAGCTTGCTTGATGGAATTTGTTACAGGAGGCTCAGATGAATAATCAGAGGGCTAAAGGGCAGAGAAGCAATCTCCAATGTGAATATCACGGAAGATATCCACGAACTGCTCCCAATGTGCTGCTTTGACAGATAACAGGTTGATGAACTCTCTATAGTCTAAAAGGCCTCCTCCGGTCCCAAATATCCTGTCATTTCTGTCTTCCTGAAGTACACAGCCCCACCACTAACTACCAACATACAAGCTCGATCCTTTCCAAAAGGAGCACCAACTCAACTGGAATCCATTAACTTTGGGATCACCCAATTCAACCTGAATAATCAAAAGAAATAGTGCCAACCCCTAGTAAAAGTTGCCAGATAACAAACTATTATTCACCATGCATGTATGATCACTATGATGAATACATACCAACCTTTTCCTCCACTGGACAATTTTGCAGCTGCTCAATTTTTTGACTTCTTTCATCTGACAGCTTTAATCCTTGAGTACTACAGATATTTTTGTACTAGTTTCCAAATAATCATGCAAGGGTACGTCCGTACATATGTAGGTATATAATAGACTGCTATTCATAGTATATCTGCGTAGGAATCCACGGCTAATGTTAGCTAGGCACTGAAAAAAATTGAAGCTATAACCGGAACTAGTAAAACCGCCCGGACCGAGCCGATTGAACCTAGACCAAACCGAACCGAAGGCTTATTGGGCCGGATCCGGTTTGGCATTGTAAGTTGTAAACCCCATAACAAACCGAACCACACTGGAAACCGATTGGACCCGGAACCAACTAAAAAACTGGACCCAAACCAAAATCAAACCGGTAAGAAACCAAAAACAGCCCAAAATTCATTAAAAATCAAATTTTGCATGGTTTTGTATGGAAAATCAAACCCAAACCGGACAAAAAACCGAAATCAACCCAATTACAAACTGATACAAGAAACCGAAGCCAAACCGCACTGAACCAAAATTTCCCTATTGGTTCGGTTTCGGTTTCACCATTCCCACACCGAAACCGATTCAACCCGGACCAAAACCAGGCCAAACAAACCTGTTGACACCTCTAATACTGGACATCTGGAACACCAAACCAACACAAACATGACATCAACTTGGAGTAAAGAGCATGGGGGACAATGCTTGAAGAGTTAAGTGGTAGGACAAAGTAACAGAATGGACATCCACACATTCAAGGACACTCCCCACAATGTTCTGTCTCCCCTACAATAAAGATGGTAGTTTTCTTACCGAGTTTGCAGTCTAGAAAACATTTGAGGATGGCCTTCCTATATGGCCACATAAGAAGGCCCTACATGACTATGGACACAGGGAAAGGTGGGTTGGCAGTACCAACCATTGGATAAACAGCGCACGGATCTGGACTGGCCACTTGTGGCATTCAAGAGAGAATTTAACCATATACCCAGAATGTACTGGCATATTTCCCCAATTGTCAAAAGTGCATATATCCGCAACCAATTTTTGAAAATTTGATTTTTCAATAGAATTTTAAGAACTTATTTCAGCACATGGGCAACTCCATTAAGATTGAAACTTGAAATATGAATACAGGGCCTTATACTCCGCTAATATTAAAACTACACATATGAGTAGAAGACCCTGGGCAGAACCTGCCCAACAAACCTGCGCCCTCCTGATCTGCCACAGTGGCAAGTGCTATATATTAGGGCTACAGGAAGGCCTCCCTATGTGGATTGTGAAGAAAACCAAATACCTGTTATCACAAGGATCACTATTCCTCTTCAATATCAACAGAACAAATCCAATTATTTACCCTAATTGAACATTTAAAGAAATAAAGAAAAAAAACACCTTAAGGATAAACCTTTAGTTGTTTGTGGCTTCCAAGTGGTACCACTCGTCTAATGCCTATGTTAGAGATTTCGTTCGAAACAAACAAAATTTCCTGAAACTCACTAGGAATACAATATTTCGACCAACCAAAATGTTACATTTGTTTGATATAAAATCCTAGTTTCAATCGAAATGAGTAGCCATTTTGGCATACAATGCAAGAAAACCCCTATTTTTTGGGGTTCTTTGGCCAAATCACGTGGAAATCTTGGTGAAACAACGTGTTAGAGATGCATTTGAGCAAGATTTGTTAAAAAAATCGAACTTTGAGGTACACCCTTTTTCCCTACAGTTAATTTTTGCAAAAAAAAAGGGCAAATATATAGTGGTTGGCTTCAATTTTTTATCTGCTAGATTATCGTATCCAGATCTACAGCTTCATGGAGTTAGATTTAATTTTGTTTTTTTAATTTAAGGTTTTTAAAATGGTGACTACCGCATCTGTACCAGCAACGTTGTTTCACTTTCTTATGTCCATCACCAGAAAGTCATTCTCTACAATCCGAATCACTTCTCATACCCAATCCCTCAACCATATCAACCCTGTCCTCCAAGCAATTACGGTAGGTCCACATGCACCTTCATGGCCTGGTGATCTATATCTTATGTTAGGTTACCTTGCATATGTTGATAATGCCACCTATAAGGCTGTTGTGGTGGATTTCGACCATTTAATTAGGCTGTTAAGGAGTTTGAGGCTCAGTTCCAACAGTCCCAAGGGCAGCCCTGTGATTATAAGGTTCCCCGTAATAGCATGTGGTATTGATTTGTACAATTGTAACCTAATAATGTATCATACGTTTATTTAAAAAAAAAAAAGTGTTGTCTACGCTAACATTTTCTGATAATGTATTATGGATTTGTAATACTAAATGGTTTCACAAGTTGTTAATTGTGTAATGCTTTCCAAATTTATGGTTCTACATTCTTATTGCATATTTCAATTGTTTTGTATATTATAGGACTAAATTATGTGAAGAATAAACTTTATAAGGTTTAGGATACAGTAGACTATGGCGCACACCAGCAACATAGGGTTTGAAGCTAAACTACCACTTTGGCGCAATGTAAGGGTATTTGAGTAATCAACGACCCCCAATAATGTTCCACAAAGCTCCAATTAAACCAAGCACGGTAATAGGGAAATCTGAAAACCAGATTTAGAACAAACCCAAAATAGGGCAGAAACTAGGGCAGCCTACAATTGGAGATGAAGGGCTCAGAAAGGGGTCCAACCTGGATCGAGTGGAGGTCATATGGTGCTGATAAAAACCCAGATTATCTTGGAAAACTGCTGGCTGGTTTGGGAGATCTAGAAGTTCTTGATTTCAGGACCTTAAATAAGGAAACTTGGAGAGAACCATGTAGAAGATGATCCAGACCTCAGATGGAGCCCCAATGCTGGTCAAGTCTCTCTCCTAGGTTGATAACAAAACCCCAAAGGGCCTTTCCGATCAGGCTTCAGACGTGAAAGATATCAGCCTTCGAAATCTTCTTCAGGAAAACCATTCTCTGCAGCAATCGAACTTGTTTCTTGGACTGAAAGTGACCTCTGATCAAGGAATGGTAGTGATGGAATGATAGGGATGGAGATGGGAAGGGAGTGATGTATCGAATGGGAATTGAGGGGTGGGATATTCGACTATCTCAGTCCTAGGGCCTCCCACTCTCAGCTCTCACAACTTATGATCATCCTTTCTCAGGTAATATTTTGCGGACAGGAAAAAAAAAATTGATTCAAACGTAGAAATCAGATTACAACAACCAGCCATATACATAGGCTAGGACTTTGCCAATCACAATCAGGATAGGCTTGACAAAATAGGATAGTAAAAACAAGCTAGTTACCTAATATAACTATGACATAATACCAAACAACAATTGTCTTAACAACCTTCCTAAATTAACACAAACTGAAATAACTCCTAATAAAACTATAATTGAGACTTCCAAAAATAACCTAACAAAGCTGAGACAATGTTGAATCGATTGGACAGAAAACTGAGCCCAAACCTGGCCTGGTTCGAACGGAACTAGTGACTGGGATAATCCACACCATGGGGACTTTCACCAATCTAATGGTTCAAACATGTATAAACATCATTTTTTTGGGTGAACTTCTTAAACAGGCACTACAAGAAGTTTCAGGGAAAATTCCATCAATTGGCCATCAAAAAGACCATTTTGACTGGACCTGCAAAATGGACCAAATTTCGAGTCCATTCCACAGATTTCAACAGTATATTTTGATTTTGATAAGGGTCAAAACTGTGGTTGAAACTGAAAATTGGAATCTTGCTCGCCATATATTTACTATTAATTCTACTTCTCACATTAAAATATTCTTTTTAACCCAGTCTTACTATTTTAACACAAGAAGAGAAAAAAAAGTTAATTGGGTGGCCAATATTTCCCATTAATAGTTTAATCTTTATATAATTTGCATTCATAACTTTTAAAATTTGATCCAAACATCTCATTAGTATAAGATTCAGATGATCAAAAGCTGTTCCATAATCCACCTATTCTCAGTAGAATATAGCACTAGATAGAGAACCACATCAAGAATGCCCAAGCATTACATAAACTGGTAAGTCTTTGCAGAATATCAGGTAATTCCCCAAAAGGCATTCTTTTCTCCCCTCTTTAAGGTATTTTATAAGACTTTTTTTTACCTCCAGATAGGATATCACATACATTCACAAATACAAATGCAGATATGAATAGGTACACAAATTGAAATATAGCTGCTGTCAACCCAAAGGAAAGAAGGTTGTCTTAGGTTGGCAAACTTCTGCCAAAAACTTCAGAGAAATCCCACTTCATTGTTTCATGCTGATGCTAGGCCATTCTCAAAAAGCAAATTGTTGAATCAACATGCTTTATTTAATATTAGAAGATTTATCCCCAGCCAATGGGAATGGCAGAACAGTATTCAGGTATTTTGACAAGTATCGGAACTTTGATGAAATAGAACGAGTAACAGACCAAGAGTTCTAGAAAGAACATCAGTAATTTGAGATTCAAATGCTTAGACACCAGTACCATATCAATCATAATTCAAGAATCAAACAAAAACACAAGCACCAGAACAAACACCAGTACCTTTAAAATTAAATATTTATAACACGGAACAAACCCATATATAATTTCCTAAGGGCTGCAACAAGAATTTAATCATTTGTTGTTCTTTTAAATTTACATCCTTTTTTATTCGTTACATTTAGTCATATATTATCTAATTCATATCTTAAGCCCATAATCAATTCATGTTTAATCATTTCCAATAACAGAAACAGGACAACCACTCAATGGACCATGAAATCTCCACCTTTAAGTGATAATTGTTAGAAATACAAAGTATTCGACGAATGTATATAAATTCTAAATCAAGACGCAACAGAAAAGGATTTCTCTCTCTTTGAATGACAACAACAAACATGAAACCCTAGATTCGATTCGCTCTCACCTCATTTACAATATCGATCAGCCTTCTTCTTCACTCGATCATCTAGAGCATCTTCAACTGACTTTGAAACCGACTTGGGATCGTATCCAAACTTCTTGGCTTCGACGGGGAAGAGCTGATCGTACTTCAATCGCTTCGCAGGATCGATGGTGAAAACCTCTCCCGCGTTTTCACCGTTGTCTTTGTCGACGACAGAGCCATCGTTGGGGACTTCCGAAGCCTGAGCTTCATCGGTTAGGTTTTTCTTCGATTTCTTTTTCTTCTTCTTCTTGTCGATGGATTTCACAGTGGCGAGAGTTCCACCTTTGAAGGTCAGTCTCCCTCCTTTCACTCTCTCGTACGGATCAGACATGATTGGCGACACGCCTAAACCTGCCAAAAGACTTGAGAGGAATCGTATGCTTGAACTCTTTAATAAATAGGTTTCGGATAGTACAGTCGGTAAGTCTCTATAGCCTTCCCACGAGGTAAGTCTCGTCAAGGTGCGTGCCTAGATCCTCTCAACCATCTGATGTTCATCATATTATCACACTCACTACAGAGGATAACCATTTACCACATGCAATGAGTGTGGCAGTGCGTTGAGCATTAGATGGCTAAGATGACCTCAGGGTGTGTGCCCAGATATTCTCGATCATCTAATATTCAACGCTGCACTCACTGCAAAGAACAACTGCTCACCGCATGATCAGGATCTTTAGGAGACCTGATATTTTTTTTTTTAATGGAAAAGATTTCAACTTGCCGACTTTAGTTAAGATAAAATTGCAATACTTCAAAGGTTTCGATCTATCAAATTACCAATCTAATATTTCATTTAACAAATTTTTTTTCTGAATTTTAATTAAGGAAAGGATTTTGTAGACCATGTATCATCGTCCACAAAGCCATTGAATGGGGATAAGGGGCTATGATACACCTCTCCTCAACTTCATCCGACGACTATGTGCATGGTCAATTGTGCATACAATCTTGTTCCCTAAAAGGCAAATATGACCCTTGAACCAACATGGGACCAATGAGAGCACGTACAGAAGCATCGACAGCATGGAGACAAAGAAATCATTTCACTGTCTGGTGCAGAGGAAACACTACCTTCTAGGATTCTTTCTTCCATAAATCAATTATGAACACTTGGTGGGACAAAATCATACCACTGGTCACTCTCCTTAAGATCGCAATCACCCCCTTAATACAAAGCAACCACCGAAATGAAATAACCCCTTAGGTCCTACAATAATTTTTGCATTCATATATTGGAACACATCGAAACACACTAAGATTCATGTTGAATAATTCCTAAGAAACCCAAACTTATAACAGAGAGAAAGCATAGTGAGGTTTTTTTTTTTGGCCAAAGAATCGTATCCTAGTAGTCCCGATAACCCCATTACACAATATCAACCTCACTCTACTTTCTTCCATAAACAATTATGGGATTAAAAAATTCCCATCATGGTTTACATGAAACAAAATGGGGAAGTTTTGGGTTCAAACTTCGTGGAAGATAAAAATAAGGAAAACCCAAAAAAATATTTTGAAACTTCTTTCTCCTTCTACAAATTCTTTTCAAGCCATTGTTGAACAGAGCAGTGCTTAGAGCGGACCCGCTTAGAGCTGCAGTGTTAATGTCCCCAAGCTGCCACTGCTGTTAAACACCAAAGTACCCATTCGCAAACCAAAACCAAACAGTACTTGGAAGCTTCATCTGGAAAATCAAATCTAATGAATTCAATGAAGCTTACCCATTGTGCTGGAAGCCTCACCGCCACCGTAGAATGTGGCGTGGCCACTCTGCGAACCTCCATGGTGTCCATAATTTCATTGTAATGAGAAGCAGAAGAGAGATGATGAAGCGAAAACCAATGTAATGGCGATTGCAATGAGAAGTTAAGGAACTGAAATAGCAATTGCAATGAGTTAAGTGGTCACATCTCCTCCTTCCCTCATTACTCACTAACTTGTTGCTCTTAGAGAATTAAAGAGCAATAATTATGCCATGGATTAAAGAGCAATAATTATGCCATGCATAGAAGCCAACCAACTGCAACTAACAAAAATATCCAAAAGTGTGAATCAAACAATTGAAATGATAGGCAACAGTTTCAAAGGGCACAACATTCAGATATGCAAATCAAAATGAATAGCAATGTTGTTGCAGGAGTAGCACAAAAGTCAGTTCTACGATTTCTCTTCTTCCTTTAGTTTACAAATATTAGTTATACATTGTGAGAATAGCTGTAATTGTTCCCAATTACAAACCACAACTTTTTCTTCCTTTTCTCAACATGTATCTGAGGCTGTGTAATGCCAATGGGGATCAACAACCCTTATTTGCCACGTTTGGGTGGCAATGCCTTAGCTTCCAGATGCCAAGAACCTTCTGGAATTCCATATCGACACATTCCATGCACAATAAAAGCTGGAATCCTGTGAGAGAAAGCAAGCATATCTGTTTTTGAAACTGTTTGAGTCAACTCAAACCCATCAACATGTTGTCTTTGAAAGAAAGTTAGGCAACCCTTTACCTCTAGCAACTTGGCTATTACAATGAAGCTCCCTTCACAGAAATCTGAAAGGATTTCAACAATCTGATACTTGTGATCGTTATAATCAGACTTCGTCCATTTGCCGTCACAGTTCTTGTACATTGCCCAAAACTCACCTTTCATTGGGTAGATCATGTACAAAGTTTTAGTGATGTTCTGTTGGCAGTTGACTGAATGGGAGAACCATGACATTTCCATGTTCAAAGTTGTTCTGCCAGCTTTAAATATCCCAGCCACAATTGGTAGATTTTCTTTATGCCAGTGAATCTCATTGTAAAGAATTGGTTGAGGTTCCAAGATTGTAACGCATACTAGGCTCTCAGAAACCACACTGTTTATTCGGGTGTAACACCGAGGCATGAAATCTGTACCACTGTATACAGCCCATATTTGATCTGAGAGAAAATCATTTTGTGACCAAGTGGGATTCAAGTACTCGTCTTCTGGATATGTTTTCATGGATGGAAAGCATTGGGGATTGTGTGTGAAGCTAGACAAATTCCTAGGAACTTCTTCAATCAAGATGTCAGGGTTGGCATCATCTTGGGCAATGTCATCAGGCAAGGCCAATGGGTCCAGTTCGAGCATACCGGCTACAACCCCTTGCAGCTCTCCGCCCATAAACCTAAATGTTGGGATCTTGTAGGAAAAGATATATAAATTGTCTGGAGTGATACAAAAGAACTGGTTTTCCCCGTTTGTGCACCTCTGGTAGACACTTCTGAATTTGTCAATCTTAACCAAACACGCAACGAGGGCACCCACATACTTTGAATAATCTGTGAGGAGTTCCACTATCTCAAATCTACATCCTCCTGCTGTTTTGGGATTTAAAGACTACTCAGCTAGGTCCCAGTCCTTATATATTGCCCACACCTCACCTTTCTTGGGGTAGATTTCAAACTGTTCCTCTGTAATACCATGAGGCCAAGAGCTCAAATGAGAGAAAAGAAATGGGGCAGTGATTATTTTTTCACTCATATCTGGATCAAGATAAAATGAGCCACAGGCCACAGGCAAGCCTGCCTCACACCATCTTCTTTCATCTTCAGTAACAGGAACAGGTTTCAGCCATGAAACACTCATTTCAGACTTCAAGTGGACATTAATCTGGGCATAGCAACGAGGAACAACCGCTTGATATTGAGCAGCCCAAATCTGGCCAACTTCAAAGACTTCAGTCTTTCTATCGTTTTCAAAGTCATAAAAAACAAGGCCAGCCCCTTTTCTTTCAACAGCTTTTGAAGGCCAGGACGGATTTCTCAACGAACTGGCAGAATGCATTGTCAATGGAGAACTTAAACTTTCTGTATGTCTATCTATTCCTCCGCTGTCAATAAAGGTCAGATGAGCTGGATGAGTTCCTTTCTGCAGATCAACCTCCCCTTGTTGCTGAACTGTCTTTTGGCTAGTTAGTGTATTAGATTCTTTATTGTTCATGCTCTTCAAAAGCATCGATCTTGAAAAAACCCCTCCAATGCTTCCACCTGAAATATCACTGGTAGAAACCCTTTCACATCCAGAAAAGCTTTGAGCAGCAGGGAAAGATTCCTTATTCGTGGTTCCCTGATTGGAAGATGTCCCAATTCCTTCCCAACTTGCATTCCTATACAAGTCAAATGCAGAACGATTGTCTCGATCTGAAAGCACAGAGTATGCTTCCCATATGAATCTAAGAGCCAATTCAGTGCCAGGGAACTTAGTTTTGATGGGTTGTAGCAGGCTCATAAGCTTGTGATACCGGGCTTTTACATCAGAGTCACTGGCTGACGGAAGGAGCTGAAGAACCCAATAGCAATCGACACCAACCCCAGGAAACTTCATGCTCGCAGCACATAGTATGTCACAGACGATTAACATCAAATCAATGTTGTCAAGTTCTGGGAATAGTGCTTGGGCTTTGAGTAATTTGTCCCTTGCACTAACATAATCGAGGCTGACCACTAACTTTTCCGCAATATTCTGTTCTTGGAGAGCCGCAATCTTACTTTGTTTCATCTCAAACATTTGTTTCAGTGTCCTCAAATTCAACACTTTCTCCAAAAACCAATAAATCCAAATGAGGTAACTGGTGAGTGCAACTTCTGTCTCCAATTTTCAAATCCATTTGGATATGAATATTTCAAAAGAGTTGAAAGAAAAATAGGACAGAAGCAGGTCAAAAAGACGGTCCAAACTAGACAAGTGTGCAACAATTGCCTTCCTCCCTGTAAATGTTGTGGAAGCAAATGAGTTCTAATTGGAAAAGAAATTTCCAAAGAAACTAAACTAAACTAAACTCAACTAATCCTTGAATAAACACCCCCCACACCCCACCCCTCCCCCCCCCCCCAAAAAAAAAAAAAAAAAGAAGAAGAAGAAGCAAAACCTAGTATTGCAGCTGACTAACATGATTTACAGTCATTTATCAAAATTTCCACAAAATTAATGGAAATTTATAAAAAATTACCATTTATTGATAACTAGAAATTACTTCTGCAGTTGAAAGGTGTTTCAATTTACACCCTATAAAAATTAAATAAATACTAGCCTCAGTGTTCTCCTCAGTTTATCTCAACTGAAATAACTAAGTTCTTTGGGTCTTTTGCCAACTTATCTCCCCCAATCAGTACTCTTTATACGACTTTCTGAAACTGTTCTTCCAAATATGGCTGGAAGATGCCCAAACAGAACAAAATGGGTATCTTCAGAAAATAAACTGTAAACAATCAATCCTACCATGGTTCCTTTGAGTGGCAAAGTCCATAAATCCAGAGGCCCCTAAGAATTGGTTTCAAAGACAGATTCAAAAGTGAAATAACCCACAAGCAAATTTCTCAAAGTCCACACAGATTAACAAATATGTCAATCATTAATCAACTGTGGATTGCAAAGGTCGAATAGGGAAACAAAGAATTTATCTATATCTAAAGAGGAAAGAAAGGGTTCCTATTAAAGAAGAAACTGCACAAAAACTTCAGTTCTTTAAAGCAAAATAGCAAATGCAGGGCCCTGAAACAGGAATGTTCAAAAAACGATTCATGAATAAAAAGGAGGTTACGAAAGAAACTCTTGCCTCCTTCAAACCTTCGATCATTCTCGTTGTTGAGGCTGTGGACTGTAGTGCGGGAGAGACAGAGAGTAGAGAGGTGAACTGAATAGCCTTCTCGCATTTTCACTTTCAGGTAAAGCAAAAAATTCACCATCCAAAGAAACACGGTATGTTCAACAAAAGGGCAAAAATAAGGAAGGCTCATGCACTCCATCCGTTCTGTTTCTGCCTACACTTACTCGAATCTGAAAACGCCAAATGTACTTGTTTGATGTGGATTTGTGATAGCCTAAAAACACAACTTCCAAGAACATCGACTACAAAGTTCAAATTATTATGAGACAAAGCCACCCTAAATCTGACTTATTATGAAAACAAGAGTGGATGAGTCTTGGCTCTTTCTTCCTTTTTTTTGTTAAGATTACCTACAAAAATTCAGTCCAATCTAAATTATGGGTTGGGCATCGCTACCTAGTAGCATGATAATTGTGTTAATACGGAATCAATCAGAGTGTCAAGTGTCTCAAGTTATTGCTGGTAGCTAGAGTAAATTTTGTTGACTTTTGAGCTTATTCCAAAATATTTAAAAAAATAGTTTCCTGTGGAGGAGCAGGGCCAATGGGAGTGCACAAAAGAAAAATATCAATTAGGACATAATTTTATATTTGATGGGGGTGAGATGATCATTTCACCCTACCATGTGTCAAGGCACAAAGACCACGTCTTTCCACATAAATCATTTTTTCTTAAAATTTTAATGAGAAAAGCGAAAAAGTCTCTGAACTAGTGGTGCAACAATGACAAGTGTGACATTAACAATTCCTCTTTCCATACCACCCATCTGTTGGTGTACGATGTTTTGTATTTCATCACAGTTTAATTCAGGGAGTACTAGTGCAACGCCTCGACAAACAGGACGATGATCCCTGTAATGCAAGCAATACTGAGAGGTATGAGGACGAGCATTATAACCTTCTTCTCCATTGATAGTGAAGCAAAATCTCATCTCACTAAGGATGTAGGCAATCTTGTCGAACCTCATAAATATATGTGCATTGTTTATTTTGTTTTTTCATTATCTTCTGCATCGTTTTAGGATTGCGTTTCTACACCATCAATCATAAATAATCAAGAGTGCTACCTATATCGCTAGTTCGGATGACATTTTCCCTTTCATCAGAAAAGAAATTCATTCAAGCAAAGCAACATGGCTTGATACAAAATCCTTCACCAAATAAATTAATTCCAACAAAATCCAAGGCCAACAACCTTGGTCGTGATGGAATAGATTAACCAGCTCCTCATAGTCTGTCCAAATTGTGATGGTGATAATACCTAATTTTTCTAAATTTAGCTATCAAAGATGGAATATAACACTACTTCGATAATCCTTTTTGATCTACAGATTCTTATGCTCTCCCTACAAATCCAGAGATTAGGGAATCATCAATCTAAAAACCATTATTTAAAATAGCAGTGGCCCGTCCTACCGTGCTCAAACCAGCCATATAGCTCCCATCACAAACAAGGATACGTGATGTTCTTAATATTAGAGCTTGATACATTGGCCAAACAGTCATCCGATTAAGATCAAGTTAAGTCTCACATAAGTTAATGGGAGTGATGAGAAGTATATCTTGGACCCACCTGTTAATATTAACCATAATATTGTGGGGGGTGGAAGCCTTACTTAATTTGACACAAGTTATGGAAAAAACATAAATGAAGAGTGAAAAAATTCATTTTTAATCATGAAATATTAGTCAACTAAGGTTTGGAGGAAATATTCAATTTGAAGGAATTTGGAAAGATTGGCTCTAGCATGGAGTCCATGATTTAACATTTACCTTATATAGAAAGACTTTGAATTTTGGATGTAGAGGAGATTTCCAAAGGCTACCACAACTTAAAATAAAATTTTCTACTATCTTTGTAGTCAGGAGACTTAGGACCCCTTTCTTTGACCGATAAAAAATCAGGAAATCCTCAATCGGGGTAGAAGCAAGACGAATAGTGATAAAACACTCACTTTCTTAATTTTAATGGAAAATTTTATGTGTTTTCTTATATAAATTAAAGATGTAAATTTTCACCTCTCTTTCTCTCATGTCAATTCTAAATCTCTAAATTACCTCCCCTCCCCTCTTATAGTCCCTTTGGTAGCACCGCACTTTGGTAGCCGCTTTCCAGCATCTCCCCCCACCCTGCACCCCACTACCACCTCTCACCCTATCCTTCCCATCTATCGTGAGCCACCGCTTCTGTAACCCCCACCCGCGCCCCCTCTCTCCTTGGACAACTCTACCTGGTTAGTCAATTATTGTCTGTGCCTAATTGATCATCTTTATCGTGTTTTGTACCTTACTAAACTCTTCTTCGTAACTAAAAAAGTGACTGAGGGAAAGGATAAATGAAAGTTTGAGGCCGATAGATATTAAGGTTTTATTTATCAAAGGGTTTTTGTATCAAAGACATAGGGCTTTTGCAAGAGAGAGATATGCAATGTGAATTGGATGTTGCGAAGGTGAAGTAGGGAGACATCTGAGATGTGGGGCAAAAGGAGACTGGGACATGGGATGGGGTTGGAGAGAGTGCAAACAAAGAGGTGATATTGTTGACAACTCATGGGAGATCACAAATGGCGTGGGAGGGTTCTTGATGGTTTGTTAATAGGGGAATTGTAAGTCGAGTCATGTGGGGAAGGTGCAGAGGGGCGGAGGTAATGGGTTGCAAGGATAAACTATCAATGGGTAGCAGAAGAGATTGATGACGGTGCAGATGCACGAGTGAACTCGACCTGTTTGGGTCTATGAAGATAGAGATAGAGAGGCTCATGGTAGGAAGCCCAGGGACGAAGATCGTCAGGGACATCACACACACACAAAAACACAATCTCCTAGCTTGTGCACTAAGGCTCCGTTTGGTATCGTTCTAAAAAAACGTTTTTGGAGTTTTTTCGTTATGTTGAAACGAAAAAACGGAATCTTCTATTTGGTGCACTTATGGTCTGTTTCTGTTTTTTTAGAACAAAAAGTGAAAAAAAAAAAAAAAAAAAAACTGAAAAAACGAGATTGGACGGAACTCCATTTTGGAGTTCCGTCTTCCCATATCGTTCCCAATAAAAATCTGAAATTTTGAAACACCATTTTTTAATTTAAAAACTGCATTTTGACACAGAAACTGAAATTTTCGTTTTTGACACAAAATCGCGTTTCTGGAACAGAAACGATACCAAATGGGCTCTAAGTATATTGTGTTTATATTCAAAGATTATATGAGCTACCTACCTTGATGGGTTAGGATATACCTAAAGTTATATCTGTGAATGGTCAATGCCATGTCTTTTTTTTTTTTTCTTTTTGGTAACGATGGCCAATACCATCTCTACCATAGCAATAACACTGCAACTACAAAGATCTCATCACTCTTGCAATCAAAGTTGCATAGGGCAGAAGCTCTAGTCCGTTATTGCATTTGACTTGTTTGATGATCATCTCTATGGCTTCAAATACGCATTATATTTAATTCATCATACAACCGGTTATGATGCAATTACACAACTTGTTGGATAATTAACTGACATTATATAGATAAACTCAGGGCCCATTTAATAATAATTATGTTGTTTATGTAGAAAGAGTTCTCCCACAGAAACAGATTTTTTTGTTGAAAAAAGTATTTAATGAACCAGTTTTGGAATCGTTTATTGCAAATATTGTTGTTTGGTGACACATACTTCTAGAAATGTTTCTTGCAGACATTGTTATTACCATTAATTACCAAATTGACATAAATATTACAAAGGCATAACCCAATAAGGTCCAACACAATTTCTCAAATTTCAAATTTTCAAACTATGCAATAATTGTCATTTTAACTAATATAACATTATTTAGTATACTATATGAGTTGTCACAATCCCAAACTATCAATGTCTATAATAGAATGTGTTAAACAACGGGCCTATTAGGGGTTCAATTTGCCTCTTTTATTTAAGTCCAACTTGTCAACAACATCAAGGATATCTTAAATATCCTTGTCTTTTCCTCTGAGTCTTCAATCTCTCCTTTTAGAATTCTTTTATTCTCCTCCTCACCTTGTATTGCTTTTTGTAAGAATCCCTTGACAAAATTAGAGGAGGGAGACAATGAAGGTGAATGAGCTTTAGGTTTTGAGGTTCCTACATAATCAGTTGAATGTAAGCTAGGATTGGTATTAGGGGAATTGATATCATTAGTAATCCATCTGAAAAATTTACAACCTCGATCTAGGGCCTGGAGGCCAAACACAAAAATTATTTATAGTCATTAAAGTGAAGTAGTACATTAATTTTTAACAATAAGGAAACTCTACAACAGCTTGTGTATAAAGTTATACCCCAATTGAATTTGGGCAATACTAGAATTTTCGGCTATAGTTTGCTTTAGTTTTTGTGATGTGTACTTTCATTGTCCTTCTCCACATTCACATAATCTAAATGCATCCACCCACATGAAAAAAGTGTAATGTCTTGGACATTTAAAGTATTATCTACTAATATTAGGACCTTGCATTGTTGCGAATCTATTACACAATGCATTACAAATAAACTCTACACGCATCTAGCAATCTAGGTCTCACTAGAAGATATCTATTAAACATAAACAATGCATATCATATTTGAGATAAGAAAGCTTAGCCGTCTCTGTACCTCATAAGAAGAGTGGTTGTCACATAGATAGTCTAAAAAACGATTGTGGTAGAAGCCATCATAAGACTCCCGAGAAAAAGGAAAAGTATAATTAAGACTTAAATATGCTCCCATTCATTAGCCAAAATAGAAGAATCAATAAGTATTGTGAACAAAATCTTTCAAGCAATCGAGATCAAATTTAAATAAACTTTACATGTGAAAACATCAAAGAGAAGGTCAAACAATCAACAATTGAAATCTAATCAAGCCCATGTTTTTGGAGCAGAGACAATCTCAAGCACTCAAGCCTAAGCCAACTTTTTACTAAACCCACATAGGAAAAAGCCCCCAAATCAGAAGCCTTAAATCGTCAGAGAACCCATAAATCAAATGCAAGTTAGAGCTTCTGATAAATACCCTCGAGAAGTCCTAAATCATAAGCATAGCCCTAAATACCTATATTTTAAATACCTATATTTTAGGGCTTAAGTGTAGAGATTTGAGTTTAGAGAAGGATTAAACTCATAATGTGACAACAACAAATGGGTTTGCAGAGGAGATGCTCCCTGAGTTTGAAGATGGAAGAACCAAAGTCAAAGCCACAGATCAGAGAAGCTTTACGCGTTAGATTAGGAGGTTTGAGGTATCGGTTTGGGGCCGTTTGAGAACACAATAGATGCCAAGGGTGTAAAATTGGAACCAAAACAAACCGAATCCAGTTCCATACCGAATACCCTGAACGGAACCAAATCAATTATAATATGGTAACATCTTGGATCAGAAATGAGCATTTATAATTTGGTTCGGTCCGGATCGGGATCTATGTCAAGAACCGATGGTTCTAACCGAAACTGAACCAAATAACTTGATGTAACTTTTTCCTCTTTTTAAAAACTAAAAACTTGATGTAACTTAAATAGAAACCTAACGTAATTAATCTCTTAATTTGTCTTATAGAGTTAAAGTTGTCGTCTAAGTTTAAAACCCTCCCTTGTTGGGGAAGACCAACCTAGTGAATGAGCATTTGTATTTTGTCTTTTGTAAAGCAGAATCGAATTTAAAATTGGATATTGGAATCAAATAAGAACCGAATACAAAACCCAAATAGGAACCAAAACCATACCAGAACCGGATAGGTCCGAAACCATACCATAACCAGATAGGTTCAGTATGAGTAATGATTTTTTAGAACCGAGACGAGACTTGGTCTGGTACTATATCACACTAACACTCCTTCGAGCATAAACCAAAACCGGATTGAATACTTGGTTCCGGGCCGATTGACACCCTTAGTAGACACAACGATGGAGGAGATTTTCCCTACCTAGTCGTAGCTGCTCTTGGGAAGAAGACGAGCTCTAGTTGCAACGCTCAGGAAAAGGAGTTGGGAGATGAGAGGAGACACGAGTATGGGTTTGAGAGGAGGTAGGAGTGTAATGGATTTGATCGATTTTTTATTTGGGTTTTTCCCAAATTGTTGGCTCCAAGTCATTTCTAAAAACAAAAAAAAAACAAGTCTTAACTAGTTTCTCCATTCTCGTTTCTTGCACAAAAAATTGCCATCAATTTCAATATATGTTTCAAGAAATGGGTGAAACAAAACAGGTCTGTCAAACGGTTTTGGGGCCATTTTTCTGTTTCTCATAACATAAAAATGAAAAAGCGCATTTTCAAAAATGTTATCAAATGGGCCTTAGTGTAATTGAAATACGACGTTAAGATGGATATATAGTAAAGCTATGAAGGATAAAGTAAAGAATGATAAAATTAGATCTGATTTTGGGATAGCTTTGATATATGATATAAGTTGTGGGAAGGTTGTTTGAGGTGTATGAGTGCATGACTGTATATAACAGAGGCCTTAGATGCTCTAATAAAATGGGAGTGATTTGATTCAGATTGAATGAGCTAAAAGAGTCAGGGGTAGGCCTAAAATGAGTTTGGGAGTGATTAGGAAATATATATATATATATATATATAGTAGGCTTAGCCCAGTTCTTGATAAACCTACAGTTCAAGATTATAGTTTTAAAACTATAATCAATCGGGTTAAAGCTACTTCCCTTACTCGAGAACCTACTATTCAAGAACTCCGTCAGGACCTCAACGAAGTTAAAACTGAAGTTCGAGATCTTAAACAAATAATTCAAATTCTTGAACTTTACAATACTCAACAGGTCATTGAGCAAGATTCTGGCGAAGAAACTTCCTTTAAGGATCTACTAGTAACTCAAAATATAGTAGCTAGTACCTGTGTAACTCCTGCTACAGTTTCTTCTGATGACGCTCAAGTCTTAACCATCTAATAGGTTCAAATTCATAGATGGCATGTAATAATTGTCATCATTATTAATCATGAGTTTAGCCTAAAAAAAATCGCCTTAATTGATTCAGGCACAGATATTAATTGTATTAACGAAGGACTTGTACCTTCCAAATACTTTGAGAAGGCTGCTCAAAAATTGGTTACTGCTGATGGATATAGAATGCAGGTTGGATATAAACTCCCCTCTGCTTCTATCTGCACTAATGGACACTGCCTAAAGACTCCTTTTATAATGGTAAAAGGACTCTCTCAATTTGTACTCCTCGGTACTCCATTCTTATCCCATTTGTATCCCTTAAAAATTAACACCATCGGTTTTCACTCAGTGATTCAAAATCATCCTATCACCTTTCATTTCATTGAACCTCCTAAGGTTCATACGGTGAATGAATTCGGGCTAAAGTTTAGTCTAAAGAAAAGTTTATATGTTATTTATCATCTGAAATTCAATAAAAGAGCATACAATAAAAAATTAATGACCCTAGTTTTCAAGTTCAAGTTAAAACTTTTCAAGCTCAACTTGAAAAGGAAGTCTGTTCAGATATTCCAACTGCTTTCGGGTCTAAGAAAACTCATATTGTTACTCTTCCATATGAAGACACCTTTTTCAAACACCAGATTCCTACTAAAGCTCGGGCAGCTCAAATGCCTGATCTTTTAAGGGAAACTTGTCAAAATAAAATCTCTGAACTTCTTGCTAAAGGTCTTATTAGACCAAGTAAGTCCCCTTGGAGCTGCACTGCATTTTATGAACAATAATGCTGAGATTGAAAAAGGTGCACCCAGACTTGTCATAAACTATAAACCTTTAAATAAGGTTCTTAAATAGATCCGGTATCCTATCCCAAATAAGAGGGATCTTCTCAATAGACTATACGCCTCTCACATATTTTTTAAGTTTGATATGAAGTATGGATACTGACAAATTCAGATAGTAAAGACCGATAGGTATAAAATAGCTTTCGTTGTCCCATTCGGCCAATACGAATGGAATGTTATGCCTTTTGATCTTAAAAAGGCTCCATCTGAATTTCAAAATATTATGAATCAAATCTTCAATCAATATTCACAGTTTATAATTGTGTATATTGATGATGTCCTTATATATTCACAGGACATTTCCCAACATTGGAAACATTTAAATCTCTTTTTTTCTGTTATTCGACAAGCAGGACTTGTTGTTTCTGCAAATAAAATAAATTTATTTCAAACTAATGTTCGATTCTTGGGACACTACATCTCTTTTGGATCTATCATTCCCATAGAACGAGCTATTCAGTTTGTTGATAAATTTTCTGATGAAATAACAGATAAGACTCAACTCCAAAGGTTTCTTGGTAGCCTAAATTACATTGCTGAGTTCTATAAGGACTTAGCTAAGGACGCCAAACCTTTGTTTAATCGGCTTAAACAACAGCCTGAACCATGGACAACTGTACATACTGATTCTATCCATAAAATCAAGCTTAAAGCTAAAACACTCCCGTGTTTAAGCTTAGCATGACCTGATTGTTTTAAAATTGTTGAGACCGATGCATCTGAATTTGGATATAGTGGTATCTTGAAGCAAAGATGTCATAATCTTCCAAACGAAGTTCTAGTATGCTTTACTTTGGGTACTTGGAAGCCCACTCAACAAAAATATTCAACAATAAAAAAAGAGATTCTTTCACTTGTTCTGTGTATAACCAAATTTGAAAGTGATCTTCTTAATCAACATTTT
This sequence comes from Macadamia integrifolia, assembly GCF_013358625.1. Classification (NCBI taxonomy): domain Eukaryota; kingdom Viridiplantae; phylum Streptophyta; class Magnoliopsida; order Proteales; family Proteaceae; genus Macadamia; species Macadamia integrifolia. The sequence goes on from NC_056557.1 coordinate 4,074,007, forward strand.
TTAGTCAGAATTGACTGTAAGGCAGCAAAGGATGTCCTTGAGAAATATGTCAAAAATCTTGCCTCAAAACAAATCTTCGCTCGATGGTAGTCCCTACTCTCTGTCTTTGATTTTAATATTGAATTTATTAAAGGTAGTACTAACAGTTTATCTGACTTTTTAACTCGAGAATTTTTGCAGGGCTCCAAAACAGAAAGTTGTTATCCTTGTCACTCCTAATAAAGTTGTTGCCTCAACATCATCTAGGCAACTTCAAGAACATCCCTCTCTTATCTCCTCCCAGTCTCCATCACCTGCCTCAAACTTACAGGCTACCAATAACTCTCCTTTCATAGCAACAAATTTTATCCCAGTTATTCCCATCGAATCCATCCATCTTCGCCACACTCCTTCTAAAATAGCCACCATTTACCTCCATGATCACCTTCATCCAGTCACTGGTGATAAAACCCGTTTTTTCTATGAAATAATCCTTGAAGAAACTCAAAGTGCTCAAATTCAGCACAATTATAGATCCACACATGTTTGGGTTTATTCTAAGCTCAATATTATAAACATCATTCGAGATCGCGAATGGGGATCTTCCCCCTCATTTAAACGCGAATTTCATGATGTCACCGGCCTTAAACTAAGGTCATATGATTATGCTGATTATGTTAAAGCATGAGACATGATATTTTTATATCAGAACGATCATGAAACTCATTCCTAGTTTGTGAAGTTTTGACTTCAACACACCTTATTAGGTATGTCAAACTGGTTTCTCCAATGGTTCTTCACTTGGGGACCACCTCCAACTAAATTCCTTCCACTCCCTCTTCAGCAGTCAGTTACCAAGTTTAAAGAATTCAATCAACCCCTGAACTCTCGGGCTCTCTTCGTTCAATTCTTTATTTTATACGAAGTACCCTGGATCCTTCAATGAAAGTATCAAATGACTACTGATGAGTTTGAAGAATTGAATTATGTTCCTCATTTGGAGCGACATCTATTTGTGAAATGGTGGGATAAATTTGACATTTCACCATTAATTGGTTCCCATTTTGTGCTTGAAAGAGGTATCGATGCCAATATGCCCCTTGCACCTTCTTCTTCAATGACAGCTCAGACGCCTTTTTATAACATCTTTCAAGCTGATCGGCATCGCCTTCCGTACCTATCTGATGAGCAGATCCAAGAGCATATCCTCACAGCTACCGGATTCAATCCTCAATCCGACCCTGCCGCATCCTTCTCCTCCTCCTCTTCCACTCTTCCTCCTTTGGATGATGCCAGCCAAAGTGCTCAATAGCCTGACTACTGAGGCTCTTCAAAAAAAAAATCAGGAGAGGTCTCACTGCACCATGACCCAGTGCCGTGATAATCGGACACGCCATTCTGATTCTTGCCAGGTGTCAAGCTTCATCACCTAGTGCCACTCTAGTTAGACTGACGTCTTGGCATGCGTCACGCAGCACTATAAGCGAATTATAGTGAGTGTCACAGATGGACACTTTAATAATTCACCTCCCTAAGACTCTTCTAGAAAACAATGGGCCCCCCACGTGGAATGCCAGAGAATCTTTTCGTGACTTAATTTTAGTCACACACCTGAACTACGGACGAGTTAACTTTCAACTGAAGTTTATCAGTTTCTGACACAAACCCCACACCTTATTAGGTGTACCCTCCTTTGAAAGGAACACCTTATCTTCAGGCTGTTTAACTTTCTTTTTCTGTTGATTGGATGCCAAATCGACGCCATCTCCATCAAGGCCCATCAGCATCTCTCAACCATAGTTTGTTGAAGTTTGGTGTCCACCATCTATAAAAGGAGAACTCCTCATCGTTAGAAGGCACCACGAAAAATATAAAAGATATAGAGTGCTTAGTCAAGAGTTTCTAAAGTTTTTTAAGTGTTCTGTAAACATTATTTTGTGAGTTTTCTGAGTGTCTTGTAATCAAGTGTTGTCTTCTGTTCGTATATTCAAAGTTTGTAAGTCAAAGTCTCTCATGTAAGTTTTCTTTCCTACTTTTAATTTTATGTATTACGTTTGTAATTAGAAAATTAAAAGAAGAGCTTGTTCTGTTAGATAATTTGATTGATATTTCTTATGCATATATAGAATTTTATATTCATTTATTTCCTGAAAATCCAAGCCACTTCTCTACACTTCATCAGCTAGAAACCCTTGAATTATTCAGGCTTTATTCTAAGAAAAGACAACTCCTTAGCCTGATAGCTTCCCTCGCTGCGTAAAACTGATCTTTCTGTGAGATCTTCCTGAGATTCTGGCTGTAAATGGTATCAGAGCCAAGTTAGAACATGTGCCAAAGTCGTAAGGACCATTAAGTTGGTAGTGTTTCACCCTTTGTCATATAGACCTACACCCAAGTCGTGTCGACCTACACCCAAGTTGTACTCAGCCGTGTTATCGCAGATAGGAGTTTGAAGGCGAAAAGGTATTGACAGTAGGCGGGATTGACAGTAAGATATATTGACCTGAGACCCTTATTGACTCGAACCTCTATAGCATGGCTTCATACTTTCGCTCCAGTTTTAGGAGATCCTCATCTTCTGAGGTTAGCACATCTGGAAGGACTTAAGACTCAGTCCACAATTTTGAAAAAGTGGTTTTTCGTAATCTTGAAGTAGCTATAAATAATTATATCATTCCCAAAATACCTGAATCCAAGGTATATTATAAAGGCATTTTCGCATTTCATAGTGACTATGTTATTAAAACATGCGAAAGCACACATACTCTTGCTTCTGATCAAGAGCAAATTCAACTTTTGACTAGTTCCCAAATCCAGAGACATAAAGAGCGTGGATTTAAGTTTATCCATATCGGCCTTGTCTAGGTTGCCTTAAAACCCTTAACTCTTTCAAGGTTGAATAGTACTGTCTTTGCTGCCATTAGAGATGCGAGAATGAATAATTTTAATGAATCTCTAATGGTATTATTGAGACCAGCCTTTGTGAAGGACCTATCTATTTTCAAAGTAGACCAAATCTACCCATGTCCCTCACAGATCCAAATATATTAAATGGTGTTGTTATTACTTTAAGGACTTTTGGATACGATATTCTCCCAGGAACTCAGAATATTGATGTAATCTATCGTATATATTACAAGACAATGACCACCTGTGCCCCAAATGCTAAGGTTATAGATCCAAAGGGTCAAACCATCTGTTTTCAGGCCAATTCTGAAAGATCTCAAGTTTTTGTGCCCTGATGTATCAGATGGTTAAAAGTAAATCTTCCTGACTCTTGGACCTTAACCTCCATGGCTCCACCTTAGCCACCCATGAGAACTTCTCCATCATGCATCACTCAGCTCATTTATGGTGATGTTGAAATTACTTTTGACCGTAGATCTAATGATTCAAGAAGATCTACCTCTTCTGTAATTTCTTCTTCTTCTGAATATCCTTTGTTTCAAGCACATTTTTGTGCTTCTACTTCTAGAATTTAGAATGAGAATTATGATGGAAGTTTAAACCTTCAGGGTACCAACCATACACCTTCTTAGGTTAATCAACATGTTTATGGTCCTCTACAAAGAGAACAATCCCAGGCTTAATTCCAGCCTCCACCTGCTCCTCTAAATAGGGAAAAGGGGTCTTCTTCCCCAACTCTTTATAATATGCAAGCCTCTTTAAGAATTCTGATGCTTCATATCACTGAAGAACCAAAATTCCAAATTAATAAGAAATTCCTAATTCAGGAATACAAATCTACGAAGAACGAAGGAAAGAGAAAACTTTTTGAAGAACATTATCCTTCTGATTCTGAGCGAAAAAAGCTTCATGAGAAATGGGTTTCTCATATGGAAACTCATCAAATAAATCTTCCTTTTTTCCAGTGGTTAAAAATTTATCTTCTTAATAAATCCTCTAACCCTCATCAGGTTAGTGAGATAAAAAAGGTAACCACTACTTATGTCTCCAAATATGGAACAGAAATTGAATATGTTCATCCCCCCTTTCAAGCCTTAAGAATAGGTGGAAACAAAATGACCATTCCCCTTAAAACTTCAAGCCATACCTCTTCTCCTCTGACTGAATTTCATCTTAGCTAAGTTGTTGAACAAAACAACTTCACTAATCTTTGTCTTCAGTCTATTGGAAATCAAACTGATCGAATTGAGATGATAGTAGACTCATTAAAAGTTTCTACTCCGTCTACTTCTCATGCTAAATTTGAGCATGTCTGGCCAACTTTTGCTTCTCAACCTAGAAGCACTCCAAATGAACCTGCTTCTCAACAAAGAAGCAACCAGTGTTTCTTATTTAAACCTCCCCTAACTTTGGATATTCCAAAAAAGAAAATTTAAAAAACTGAGTCTAACATTCTAGATGAGCTTGTTACCTGACTCCAAAAAATCCAAGTATCTAAAGGAAAATTAGAAGACAGCCAGGTCCTAACTCTTTCTCGTGCTGAACCTTCTAATTCTAAAATTGAATTAGCAGAGAAAGAATTTCAATCTATGCTACCTCAACAGACAGCAATTCCTGAGTCTCTTCCTCAACTTAATCAAGTTACGAGGAAAGCTCGAAAAGTAATGCCTACCGTTGCAACAAACTATTATTACCCTCGACCTTCTCTTGTCGATCTTCAATTTGAAGTAGAAGGAGAACCTGCAAAATTTCCGATCGATGGTAATACTATTTTTTAGTGAAATATTGATGATTTGTCTGAATATCAAATCATAAATCTTTTGAAACATATGCTTATGTATGCCACAGCGGCAAAACTAAATCATTCATCTGATTCAAATATTACTAAAATGATAACAACAGGATTTTTTGGCCAACTCCGCGGTTGGTGGGATTTCTATCTATCTGAAGAAGTTAGACAACAAATTATAAATGCTGTGACCCTTATTCCACAACAGCTTACTGAACAATTAGTTGATGGTAATTTTGCCCAGCGAACTGTTTATGTCGATCAAGAAGATGCGGTTAATACTTTGGTCTACACTATAACTCTTCATTTTGTTCTTCATTTTGTTGGACTAGCTGAAATTCTAGCTGATCGAACAATAGAACAACTAATGAATCTTCGTTGTCCTACACTACCTCATTATAGATGGTATATAGACGCCTTTTTTGCTAAAGTCTATTCTAGAGAGGACTGTAATAATTCCACATGGAAAGAAAAGTTCATCTCTGGTCTACCTCCCTTATTTACTCAAAAGGTGTATAGACTTAAAGCAAAGCATAATGGCACTATTCTCTTCGAGCAGTACACCTATGGAGAATTAGCTGCTGAAATATGCAATGAAGGTCTTCAACTCTGCATAGACCTTAAACTTAAAAAACAACTGTCTAAAGAGAGATAAGCTGGATTTCGAGAACTTGGAGATTTCTGTGAACAATTTGGGTTTGAAAAGGTTCGCCTTCCAGGCTCCAAGAAAACCCATCGGAAACTCTCTAAGTTTTCCAAGCCTAAATATCTTGCAACAAGTTATAAAACTAAGCCTAAGCGCTTCTTTAAGAAACGTTTTTCAAAAACTCGTCCTCAAAACACTTTTCCAAATAAACCTCCCGTTTGTTATAAATGTGGAAAAGTAGGACACTATAAGAATAACTGTCGAACTAAAGTTAGAATAAATGCTTTAGAAATTGACGATTCTCAAAAGCAAAATCTTGAAAGAGTCTTGCTATACAACTCTTCTGACCCTGAGCCAGACTCCGAGTCTAACTCATATTAAGATATTGCTGAACTTGAGTTCGATAGTGATTTTTCTGAGTCTAAATCTCAGACTTCCCACTGTAGTTGCGATCCTTATCAGGCTATGCTAAACAAAAATGGTTTGATGTTTCTCTCTTCCAAAGAATCATTCCTCTTAAAAACCATTGACCATGTCAATGATCCTACAACTAAGGCTCAATTCTTACATGAATACATATTTTATTATTTGATAAAAGAGGAAAGATATATATAGCTTAGGCAGATCGGACTTCCCTCCAATTAGCATGCTATCCAATAAGCGGCGAATTAACCATCCAATAGTTTGGAGGAGTTGAACACGCATCCCAACACATGGGTGCGCATCCCTAGGTTCTCCTAATCATCGGATGGCTAATTGGGCAGCCCAATAATTAGAGAGGATCTTTTCCAACTTTTGCCTTGCATTATTTATGACTTTAAATACAACCGATTGAAAGGTAACATCCATGTAACCGATCCCATTCAGTTGGGAATTGGGATAAGCTGAGTTGATGATGGTATTGGTTTTGTATAATACAGTATTAAGGGTATTTTTGTAAATACATATGAAACACCAAATCTACTCTACTGACGCGCGCACCTTCTGCCAAACTCCCAACGGAGGTTGGTGAGAGACAGGGACAGAGTATAAATATCTCAAGACCGAGCCCAATGCCCAAGTATTTTCAACTCCTTAAGCTGTTGAAATTCTCTGTTGAGGTGTACTCTCAGCTCTTCCTCTAAGTCTCATCCTGCGAACCCTAGATTAGATTATCATCCTTATCTATATATCAGGTTTCAGATCTCAAATCTCTGCAGGGTTCTTGAGTCTCCATTCAATTTTCGCCATTGAAATTGTAACTTATTATTCCTGGAGAAGATGGAGAGAGTTCTAACGGCGTCGGAGAAACAGAGTATGGTCTCATCCTTCCTCGAGATTGCGGTGGGGCAGTCGGCTGAGACAGCAAGGCAGTTCTTACAGGTCAGTTAGATTTCAGTTCTACTCTAACTGTTAACTGCTTGGTTGTTTAATGATACGAATCCCTCATTCCTTGCGTTGATGATTAAGAACATAAGATGCTGAGTGGAATTAGTTAGAGGTGTTGGTGGTTTAATTTAGTAGTTGTTAACTTTATAAAATAGGGCATAATCTTCTTTTACCACTGTTGATTTGATAGGATCATACAGTTTGAAGTGTTTTGTCTTTCAATTGATGGCCATAGAGGTCGCAGTAGTATTGTGGTGCATGAAGAACTGATTTTTCTGAGATTGGGTTCTAGCCCAGGCAAGAAATGAACGGACATTGGAGGGATCCTTCAATATTCTTTAAGTCTTGAAACTTGACTTGAAATGATGTTACTAAGGTAGCTTGGTTATAACAACCCATTTTTTTTTTTTAATCCGTCCTTTGCCCTTAGGTTGACTGTTGAACTACATAAACTAATGGGGTATATCTTATTAGGTGTCTTACAAAGGCTTCAGTCTTCAACTTCGTATTGAATGGCTAGCTTACCTACCTTATTGATGAGGCAGTTGTTCTAGATTGTTATGAAAATGATTCCCCCCTCCCCCCCACCCAACCAACCCAAAAGAAAATACCACTGGCTGCTCCTATCTCCCTGATCCTAGAAATCACTTCTCATAAAGGGGCATGGTAGTATAATCCTGATACAAGTGAACCAAATCTGAGTCAAAGAATATCTATGTAATTCAAAACCAGACGATGTATAGATGTTCTATTTAAGCACTTTCTCTGGTTATTTCACTGGCATATTATTAATCCTTCTTCCCTTGGGAAGGAGGCATTTATAGCTTTTAGAGTATTCAACCTACCTGATCAGATTTTGATTTTCCCATTGGCTTTATACAACAACTTGACTGCGCCATATAATAACTAGTACTGAACCCCATCACGCTGTCAACTTTGGCCACTAAGTGATGCAGCTGCCTGTATCCCTATAGTCACAGTCTTCAATTCTGGAACTACAAGCTGTGCTATGCATATAGGCCCCAAGAAAACCCTGGTAGTATCTCCCAGATGGTTTTTAAGGCTCCTTGCTTACTGGTGTCCCTTGGGTTGCCTAATGAGCTTCCTTAAAATTCTGCAGCAGGGTTTTGGGGGTAGTAATGAAGCACCAAATTTTCATCTGCTGGACTGATATGATGTAATTGGAGGTAAGTTGGTTACAGTGATGCAGCTGACCCGAATCCTAGATTTGGAATCACCGAATCTATTGGCTGCTACGTAGGCCCAGGTCTAGGCTATTTTCATGACAAACCAGGGTCTGAGAAGCTTGCTAGTTGTATGTTTCAGCAGCCTGCGATGGGAGAAAATAAAGAGAGTATTGTAGGAAATAAGGGAGAGAAAAGGAAGGAAAAAACTAGATCGATAGGGAGAAAGGAAGGGGTCGATCTGTCTAGGAAGAGGGAGACGAGAGAGAAAAAAGGAAGCTTTTTTGGTGACACAATTCAAATGCCAAATTGTATATTCCATTCATATGTTAGGGAAGGTTGATTATATGTATTTAAATGTTCACCAATAAAAAACAAAATAGAAACCTCCTAATATCTAACTTCCTAAAATAAATAAGGGAGAAAGAACGCTACCTAGTCGTGTGGCCCCTATGCCTGGACACAAGATGGGTTTATATATAAACCCATCAATGTTGATGCTTTTGCGCGTGTTCTCATTGGTCCCCATGCTGGTGCAAAGGCCACGTGACTAGGTAGTGATCTCTTTCCCAAGAATAAAATTAGAAAATACTATTAGGACTCTTGAACTTAATAAAACCCCAAAATAATAAATAAATCTAATAGGACTCTACTACTCAAGACAAAACTAACAGCTAAGGACTAAGCCCCACAAGATCACCATCTTGCTAGGATCCATTATTTAAATAAGCTCCAATTAAACTCCCTTTTACACGTATGCCAATGGGCCCGAGTAATAAAAATAAATAAAATGCTACAATACTAATTGACACTTACTAAAGACTCAAACAAATTAAAAAACTATCCTATTTCTCTTGCCTACATTTGTGCGAGATGAAAGTCTCATGCACGGTTTTGAATGAGGGGAATAAGTGAGGAATCATCTTTTTGATAGCTCTCCCTCTCCAGGTTTTTTCCACACCCAAAATAGCTGCTTCAGCTTCAGCCACCCAAAATTTTCGATTTTTTTTCTTCTCATCAAACTAATGGTTGGAAATCCTAGCTTTACAATACAATCAAGGTACAAAGTAAAAATCAAAGGTCCAAAGTAGAGGATCAAACCACATCCAATGGTGGTGATCATGATTCTTCTTCATACGGTAGTTTGGTGTTTTATCATAGGGTACGAGATTGGCATTAGCAACTTGCAAGTCATTCCCAACCTTTGAAAGTGCAGGTTTGCACCTTTATAATGGGCAACCAGTGGTAATTTCCTTTTATTTGTGCATGTAATTGGACTGTGAATGTAATAATTTTCAATGGTCAATGATCAATGATCAATGATCAATGGTTGTATAGCCATTGGGACAGCCTGATCTTGTAGACTGTCATATGGCAATCATATTACTGAGTTGAGCCTTTCTTTTCTTTCAATTTTATTCACTCTTAATTTTTTTCCATTGTTCTATAAAATATGCCAGTTTTGGAGCTTTATGCTGGGTTCTTATGGTGGCAGGCCACTTGTTGGAAGCTTGAGGAAGCAATTCAGTTATTCTATGTTGGAAATGATGGTGGGGGTTTGCCACCCCCTTCCAACTCTTCACCAACCGAAAATTCTTCACCATTGCCTGAACAAAGCCTAGGGTAAGTTGAAGAGAATCCATCCTTTTAAAGATGGTCTGCACGAAGTTATCAGTGATGCAGAACAATTGAAATCAGAGTAAATAGATATATTCACACAATGATGAAAAACTAGGCCAGCAATGGATTATTGTTCTGCTCTGTTAGTTTTTTTTTCTTTTGGAGGTCGTCAGAAAATTTGATTAAGGTGCTTACGTTTATGTCAAATTAGGTTTTTTCTATTTTGATCTCAAATTATGGATATCTATTCATTCTGACCTCAATTTGTTATCAGTCAGTTGTTTTAGTTGGTCCCATAACTTATATTTTTTTAATCAGTTAAATCATTTATCGAAAAAGTTTACCCCTTGTAACTGGTCTTTTAAAGTTTTCTTTCTGTACCTTGATTCAGTGGACCGGCAAGAAACCTTGAAAATGTTGGACAAGATGATGGAAGTGAAGAAGTACGGCCTCCTCTACCAGTTAAAAGAGAGGTTCTGTATGATGATGCAATATTGTATAGGTGTTTCTCAGCCCATCTTTCTTATATGTGTTTGAATGCGAGTGATTGTAATTGGGACATTTGAAGGCAGCTAATAGATGCCTTTTTCATTTTGAAATTAACTGCAATTTTTGGTATTAGATTATGGGCAACAGCAGCAAAGTATTTTAAACATCCTCTGTGCAGAGAGTCAGACAGTTAGGTACAGAGGATTGAGGTAGGTTTAGTTCAGTTGCCAGTCTTAAAGAGAAAAATGTTATATGAAAAAGGCTAATAAATGTAGTACTGTATTTGAAGATTCAAAACAGTACCCAAAGACAAGATCTGTAATCAAAGAATAAGTTCAGATGTGGGAGATCTATGTAACAGCAAATCAAATGGTCGGAACAGACTGATATTTGAATCAAGTTCAATAAATAAGGGACAGAGTGTTTGCTGAAAATCTGAGATTGATCCAATAGTTAGTAGATAAGCAGTTATGGCCTAATCCTAGTTCTAATAGGAAAAGGGTGAAACAGTAATTTCAGTGACCGAAACAGAAATCAGAATTAGAGTTTGAATTCTGTCAATTGATTCTGCATATGGATAACAAACAGATGATAAAACAGTAGCTCAATAATGCATAAATCAGTAACTAGGAGGGGGTAGGGGTAGAATGAGAAATATCAAATATCTCAAGATCAGTAGGTCATAAGATTACCAATCTGAAATATATTTAATGAATTAGGATGATGAATACTCGATCAAAATATGGTATGATTCTAATGGTCGGATTGCTCTAAACAGAATTTATGCCAAAAAAAACCTAGCATATGAATTCTGGCTAGAACAGAATTTAAGTTCAGAACTAGAACAGCAAATACTAGAAGATGAATTGCAGAAAATAACTAGCACTTGAACTTGTTGATGGAGGGGAAGAATAGTATAGGGATAGAACAGCTGGGCTTCACACCTCAGGGTGGTTTGGACTTTGGATGGACCAAACACCAACCAGCCTTGATTGAACACAAGGATTCCTTGATCAAACGCAAGGGATTTCTTCACAGCATGGAGAGGAATGTCAGAAGCTTTCCATTGATCAAAATTCGTGTACAATGCTCGCCTCCCTTACAGACTTAAAGAGGAGACTCAAAAACACACTTAAACACTAAATAGGAAATGCCTAACCAATCCTTAACTAATTAGGTAACGTAAACTGACTAGGAAACTGAAATAATAAAGAAAATGATTCAAAATAGGATCGGGCTTATAGAATCCTAATCCAGCCTAACTAAAACACTTAATAGCAATTAAACTAAAGAGATAAAGACACTTATCTAGCTAGTCCTGTATGCCTAGTCTCTACCCATATTATAGGCCCATTAAAGTGGCCCATTACAATGAGAAGACATGGGATCAAAGGCCCAACACATAAATAAAGCTTATTTTTAATAAAATGAGCCATTTTAGGTGATCTAACTGTATCACTAATAATAATGGTTCAAACTCAGTTGCCACCGAGATTGGCGAAAAGTTGAGAAAACCCTTCGAATTGTGATAGCTAAGAATAAAAAAGCACCTATATAACATCAAAGTTGTAATGTAACAGTGAAGAGAAAGAAACATCTGAAAGGATGACTGAAGGAAGAAGTTTAGCAGTGGTGTTCTTGATTCTTTGTATGTGTAACATTGATGGCTTCCTCTGCATTGCCATATTAAGATGACATCACATTATAGATTAGTAATGCCTTGGCATTTCTTTTACCTCTACATATGTTTAAATGTTCACAACACATGTTGCACCAGAACCTCAAGGATGGGATATCCATCACAAGAAGCAAGTTCATTGGTTGCTTTTCGTAATTTCGGTGAGGAGATGAAACGTCCTGGTGTTTGGGAATCAGACCAAGGGGCTGCATCCTCAACAGAGAATTCCCAGGATAATCTTGCTTCATTATATCGTCCTCCTTTTGACTTGATGCTCCATGGACCTTTTGACAAGGTAAAATTGATTTTCCTTGATTCTCATTGAACTTCATATTTCGTCAATATCATTGATCTCTTGGTAGTTTCTGCTTCTACTTCCTATTTAGTTGATACTTTCCTGCAAGGAAGGTTTGAAGTATCTACAGGTGTCCCATGATATGGTAAATAAGTCTTATGCATCTTATGGTTCACCAATGTAATACTGACAACAAAACAAAATGTTCCTTTTAGCATCAAAGGTACAGAATTAGTCCATTTCAGTATCCAATATGTTTCTGTATGAACAATACAAGTGGTAGTAGCAGCTGGGAGGTCTTCTAGATTCCAATATTAGAGTCATTGTTTTATCTGAAATCTAGAAGAGACATATCCAGTCAAAGAAATCCTATTTTTTCAATGTATTTTGTTTAGAGTTGCCTTCCTATATCTCATTATTTGCCTTTTTTTTTTTGGTTTGATAAAGCACTTTAAGTTTGTTGTTGCATGGATTTTTTGTCGAAGTAGGCATTATTGATTTATATTTTCGTTAGTATAGGTTGCTAGAAAGTGTAACCTGTACTGTTTGTACGTTATATCTGGTTATATGCTCTAAAATATGTTCACATTACTGAACAAGATCTCCACATGTTCCGAGTTTGCACGTGTCTAAGTTCCTGGCACATCATAGTGCATTTACCCATATGTTCATATCAACAATATGCAACTTTGTACTAGTTCTGTGTCTATTTGCTGGGTCCACAATAATTGACAATTTGAGATTCTTCTTTGTGATCTTATAGAGGCATAATTTTAGCGCTCAAGGTACTGAAGCTAGGTTGAAGACATGTTTTAGTATCAGATTCAGTTTTGTTAGTGTTAGAGGTGTTATGATATTTCAAAATACTGCTATAATAACTAATTAACCTGATAACACATTATACTCACACAAATTGCATGTTAATTAAGACGGAACAAAAAGTATATAGCACCTCTCATTACTCCTTCAAGTATAGCGTGCGTAGAAGTTAAATCGTCACGTAAGTGACGACGGGTTGTTTACATTGATTTATGTTCAAACGAATCTCTACTTGTTCAGTTAATGGGATGATGTTTCTGCCACATGGAGGGCTGTTTTAGCCATCATAGCGTCAGATAGCTAGGGCATCTAACCATATGTCAAATTTGTGGGTCGTTTCAGCTTTATGGTTTGATAATGATTGAGTGACATTGCTTCTTCGGTCCGAACCAAGGAATCCCTTAGATATGATGCAAAATGGATCTTGTTCTATCGTTGATCAGAGATTTCTATAATCCACCATTTGAATTTTTTCTCCCCCTTTTTTTTTTCAGCCATTAAAATGATGGATGGCTGATTAAACCATTCTGACTGTCGGATATAGAGAGGAGATCATGTTGATTGGCTGATGCAGGTAAGTCACAAGAAGTGGGTTTATTTTGGTTTGATGCAGCCATGCAGGATTTGAATTGGTTTCTATTTGTGTTGGGCCTTTTCTCCAATGAGTTTTCAACGTAATGGCTACTTTTTATTTTGGATGAATAATAAATTCATTACCAAGAGAGAGAAAAGAGAAGGAATATTCAACCCCTAGGGGCAAGAAACCAAGAAAAAAAGGGAGTGGGGGGGAAGACCCCAAGAGGATGCAATCAGCCGGTTCTGAGGGGAGTCACGAGGTTGCCGATAGGGAAGCGAATGAGCCTTAGAGATGAAATCAAAGAAGATGGCAGTCCAAATCATGTCAAAAGACTTAGAATTGGTAGTCCAGCATAGATTACGCTCCTCCCAAAGATGGTTGATGGTCGCACAAAAAGCGAGCTTTTCCACAATGTCACATATAGAGGAACTACGAAGGTTATGTCAACCCAGATCCATTCCTCCTTAGGGAGAGAGTTCTTCTCTCACCAGGCCAGCATTTAGAAAGGACTTTCTACCAAACAGTGGAAGAGAAGGGGCACTTGAAGAAGAGGTGATCGGAGTCCTCAATCCCATTCCAGCAGAGGCAATAGGACAGAGGGACATTGATGTGGCATGGGAGGAGTAATGGCCACTTTAATAGGCCTATTATAGGGACATTAGTTGGGAATATGAGAATTACATAATTAGTTATTTAAGTTGGAGTCTAGTTAGAATAGGACCTGTTTTAAGTCTTTTTTGTGTTAATTAAATAGCGAGTTTGATTAGCAGTTGGCTTGGTAGACTTTTTCTAGGCACGTTGGGAGTGAATTTTAATAATGAAACTTCCCGTTTTATGCAACTGTTAAATTTGGATTCAGTGGTTCAACTTGGATGGATTCTCAAGGGCTTTTGGTGGATTCCAAAAGCCACAGCAAGTGGATTCCTGTACCTTCTCTCTCCCATATTCTTCTCAGTATTCATTCAAGATAACCAAGTTTCCAGGTCAGTTTTTTTGTTCTTTTTAGTAGCTGGGCGGTGCCCCGTTTTCTGGGTAATTTTTGGCTAAACTCTGCTATATCTTTTAGTATTACCTCTCAGATTGATCTGGGATCAAGTATATAAGCTTCTGGTCTTGTTTTCTTATGAATTTGCGTAATAATTTCTAGTTTATCAGGTTAAATCAGTAGATTCAGAGCCCCTGCCCAGTTTTCCCTGATATATATCATTCTATCAATATATATATATATATAAATTATATTAATAATGTAGAACCAGTCCAACTAGGAACCAAGTGTACAGGAGGATCAATAAACTTGACAAACAAGCAAGTTACAGCAAGGACTCCAATGAAGAACTGAACCACGGGGTGTACGGTTGCCTTCTCAAGTCAACAACTGATGTAACAGCAGCAACCTCTATCGCAGCAACAGTTGAACACTATCTCTGAGAAATCTAGCAACAAGTAACCTTTGAATAAATCTTATATTTGCAGACAACACTCAGAACAACAAACACTCACAGGGTTTCGACTGGGAGATAGGAGAAGATAAGGGAAAAAAAAGGGGGAAAACAAGAAATATAAAGAAGGGAATGGGGAAGGAGGATAGGATGGGTCGAGTCTCTCACTCTTCCCAGGGCATCTCACCCACGAGGTCTCTCACTTCACTGCATCTCACAGTTTCTGGAATAAGCCAACTCTGTTTTCTTTCTTCATCAAAATCATGGGCTGTAGATCAGTATTCTTCTTTTATTTATAAACTTTCAAATTGATTACAAATTTGGTCCTACCTTGCGCAAAAGCTCAATGTTGGGAATGTATCCTCAATACTTTGAGCTTTAACTGATCAGCGATGTCGCAAACAATGATGTCCCAAGGTGCCTCTTTAGAAAAAAACATTCCTATGTAAATTTTCCAATTGTTTTTCATCAAAATCATTCTCTTTTGCCTTTAATATTCTCATCTCTGTTTTATTTGAACATGGCTTCATTGTGGGTAATTGTATTACTATCTATAAGTGCAGGCAAAGGTTACAGCTTCTGACCAAGACAAGTGGCTCGTAGTAAACTTGCAGTCCACCAAGGAATTCAGTTCACACATGGTATCATTCACTTTTTCAATTAATTACAAGCTCTCCTTTAAGTTTTCAGAGTTTGACATTAGTTTTGGGAATGCATTGCTATGTGAAGCTGAACCGGGACACATGGTCAAATGAAGCTGTGGCTCAGACTATTAGGACTAACTTTATCTTCTGGCAGGTTTGCGCTCTACCTTTTTTCTTTTCTAACTTGTTTATTTTGTTCCTGAATCTTCCTGTTTTGGGTTTTATTGACTTTTTTAAAAACATGAAAGTAGATTAGCCATGGACAACAACAACAGCAGCTCAGCTTTATCCCAAGTAAATGGGGTTGGCTACATGGATCCGAGTAGGAAAAAAAAAAAAAAAAAACACTTGGGGACATCCAACTTACGAACAATTAGCATTCCGGATCTTTGCCCTCCAAGTAGCTCTATAAGATGCCACACTAGGGTGGAGGCCTATATTTTGCATGTCTCTCCTTATCAACTCATCAATGGTCATTTTTGGTCTGCCTCTAGCCCTTTTAGCTCCATCCATCTGAATATGGTCAGTCCTCCGTACTAGGGCATCCAAAGGCCCCCTTTAGACATGTTCAATCCATCTTAATCGACATTCTCTGAGCTTATCCTAAATCGGAGAAACTCCCAAGTCAGCTCTAACTCGGTCATTCCTCAATCTATCTCTCAGAGTTTTACCGCACATCCATCTCAACATCCTCATCTCTGCCACACTCAACTTATCTATATTATGCTTTTTGATTGCCCAACATCCTGCACCATACATCATAACTGGTCTTATGACTATCCTGTAAAAGTTTTCTTTAAGCTTTAGAGGAATACGTCGATCACACAGCACTCTAGACTCATCCTACTTCAATTCTGTGGGAAACATCATCGTCAATCTCACATTCCTTGTTTAAGGTAGAGCCTAGATATCTGAAATAGTCACTTTGCAAGATCTCCTTCCCCTCAATTTTCACCCCTTCGCTATCAGTCCTCAATCGACTAAAGTTACACATCATGTACTCCATTTTCGTTCTACTTAAGCCCTCTCAATTCAAATGTAGATCTCCAAAACTCCAACTTATCATTAATCCCTTCCACGGTTTCACCCACTAGGACAATATCATTAGTAAAAGGTATACACCATGGTATCTCTCCTTGAATATTCCTGGTTAGATCATGGAGTCAGGTGGTAAATCAAGAAGTAAAACTAAAGAATCAAAATAAAAATATTGTATTGTAATTGGACCTAAAGTTATTACCCCTTCAGGAAAATAGACCAAATGGAATCGGCTTGAATTTATTATTTTTTCTATACTTTAAATTTCTGAATTTTTTTTATTACTATTATTTATATATATGAAGTATGGTGCTTCTTGTTATTATAATTTTGGAGACAGTGCTTACCGTTTTTCTTTTCTATATGGTATGCATAGATATTGGTCAGTCAAAGCATCAACTGGTCAGCAATTTTGAACCATTGCCAGCTACATTAACCTTTAGTTAATCAGTATCATTGCGGCAGAGTTGGCTATGTTTGTTGGGATTTATTTTGGTGTTTCTTCTTCATTGTCCTTGGACGACCAAGTTCTTAATCATTAAGATGTTTAGATCATAGTCACAAAAGGCCTAACCCTAAATTGTAAGAAATTGATTCTACTTACGAGCTCTGAACCATTCTTTTGCCATAATTTGAAATATTTTTCCTTGCCCTTTTTAGTGTGCGTAACTGTTATCTTTGCCAAAAGCAATTAATGTAGGTTAATAAGTATAGTATTGGAACTGGATTTGGATTGGGTAAAAATTGAGACAACAGAAGCCATTATTCCTCTCTGGCTTACATTTGTTATTCCCGTTTATTCATTGCTTCTTATTGCGGTAACACATTGTCTTGCTTATACAGTTCTAAATGATGTTGTGATATGTTTTTCTTCCTAATTCTCATCTGAATGATTCTTTATTTATTTTGTTTCTCAAACTATCTTCTCCTGTCTTGTCTCTATATGCATATTTCATTTATTGACCTAGAAATATCGTATGACAGAGTCCATAGAGAGTTAATTTGGTGACTTGGAGAAGAAAAGTGTTTGACTAAACATTTGGACATAGTTAAAGATATATATATATATATATATAAATAATACAATAGTGTTGTGACTAGTGCAAGAAGTGCGAACAGGTGTAGCGTAGTGAACTCCCATTTACAATTGGATTACATCAATGATCAGCCTTAAGCCCATATTTGTATGCTTTAATCATAGATGAGCTGACTAGAGACATTCAAGATCAAATCCCTTGGTGTATGGTTTTTGTTGATAAATATTATTTTGGTGGATTAAACGAAAACAAACATAAATGCCAAGTTGGAATTATAGAGATCAACCTTGGAATGAATAGGTTTTAAGACCGTTATAACAAAATCAGAGTATATGGTGTGTAACTTTAGTAATAATAGGACTGATATTTTCATGGAAAAAATAACAGGATTGATAATGAGGTAGTGAAAATTGATGGTAAGGAGATAACGCAAAGTGAAAATTTTATGTATCTAGGTTCAATCATAAATAAAGAAGGAGAAATAGAGGATGATGTTGCACAAAGAATTAGAATAGAGTGGATGAAGTGGAGGGGTGCATCTGTAGTGTTGTGTGATCGATGTTTTCTTTTAATACTAAGGAAAATTTTATAAGACAAATATTTAACCATCAATGATGTATGGAGCTGAATGTTGGGCAGTGAAGAAACAACATATAAACAAACTAGTGTAGCTGAAATGAGGATGTTGAGATGCATGGGTGGTAAAACTGGAAAAGATAAGGACTGAACAAATTAGAGCTAATTTAGGAGTAGCTCTGATGCATGATTAATGTAGAACTAGGATTGACAAGCAACCTAATCCCAACTGCAGGATTTTATAACCAAAGAACAACCATAAAACAGACCATTCATATAGTGGATAATCAGATCAGAAAATAAGAGAACACAGATTCTATCGATCTTAACAGCAAGAATTCTCTGATCAAATCAATAGTACTGATAACACTTCAATTAGGTTCAGATCAACTGACTACCATGAACCATAGTCCAAAGAATATAAGAGAACACAAATTCTATCGATCTCAACAGTAAGAATTCTCTGATCAAATCAGTAGTACTGATAACAGGGACTGATAACACTTCAATTAGGTTCAGATCAACTGACTACCATGAACCATAGTCCAAAGAATAATAGCAATTGAGAACAGGTCTACCGATTTCAGTCTTAGGTAGCACAGGCCACTAGAAGACAAAAAAATGGAGATTTTGAATATCTCAGCAACCAGAGATCAGAAAGGGCTCAGATCTGGATCGAGTTCCTCCTTGAGTGAGGGGTACCTTAGGTTCAAATATCAGCCAAAACCAATGAAGGACAAGGCCTGGGCAGAATCTGAAATTTCTTCACCAAAGGCTCTATCGCTGGACAGAACTGACAAAAGAATGGATCTAAATACCTATGACAGCAGACCAACACTTTTAACACCTTGTAGCCTTTAGAAAGGATGAGAGAAATAGCTTGAAGGAACCTCTTGGGTTTCACACCGCAAAGAGTCAATTGGATCAAACACCAATTCCATCAGCCTTGATTAAACGCAAGACAACTCTTCGTGGAGAAGACAATATAATGTAGACTAGGATAGGGGTCTAGCCAAGTCTCAACTGCAGGAACTTTTAATCAAAGAACAACCCAATACCAACCAACACAGACCAATAAAAATCAGACCAGAAAAATATAAAAGCCAAACCAGCAGCTATTGATCTCAATAACCAGGGACTAATGGAATGATGAATTAGGTCTAGGCAGGTTCTGAAACTTGCTAACAGAATCTGCAATTTTCTAGATAGAACCAGAAAATTATGCTCACCGATCCTCTTTCTCTGGACAGAACTGAGAAAAGAAATTAATTAAATATTTGTAACAGTAGATCAGATCTGGAACACCTTGAGTATGGAAGAAAACAGAGATAACTAGAAGAGAACCTCTTGGGCTTCACACCGCAAAGAGTCAATTGGATCAAACACTAATTCCATCAGCCTTGATCAAACACAAGATAACTCTTCATGAAGAAGACAATAGCAATAACCATTAATTTTTTTTTATCAAAATCATCTAAGCTTTAGGAGCCTCATTTTCTTTATTTATAATGTTGATGGGGGAGGGAATTACAAAATAGAAGGTTCCTCAAAAAGGAAACCAAATATTCTCCTAATACAATAGTTACTAAAAACTGAAATTAGAAACTAGTTGAAAAAGGAAACTAACTATAATGACTTGACTCAATTAATAACTTGACTCCTAAGGAAACAAATATAACTCAAATCAAACCCAACTAAAAAGGAAATTAAAACTAGTAATCCCGTCTTAATCTTAGAGCCCCTCTTTTAGACCCATAACAACACATATACAATCCAACCCTAGGCTTATTCCTAATAAAACGAGCCTATTTTGGTTATTAATTTGCATCACAATAGAAGCAGCCATTAATTTGTTTATCAAAATCATCCTTTTATTTGGAGCCTCTTCTCTTTATTTATAATGTTGATGGGGGAGGGAATTAAAAAATAGCTTGAAAAAATTTGTCCTCAAATTTTGCAGTGATGAGGGGGGGGGGACGACATGTGCGTAGCAGACGTAATTGTTATCATGAATCTCAAAGACTTGTTGTGGAATGCTCTAAACCACTACTTCATCGTCCACGGCTTCAATATTGTCTACTCTATTCTCTTCAGTGGAGTCTTCTTCCATGGTTTCAGTTACCAAGACATTACTTGTAACATGAATGCCACAAGACCCATTATCATATGCATCACCATCATCAAAGATATTAAAATCCCCATCCTCAAGCGGATATGGATATAGATCATGGTCTACCTTATCATGTGCCTTTTTAATTTCAACAACGGCATTTGTTCTTTGACGATGTGGACAAGTCTTCGTATAGTGCCCAACCTCTTGGCAGTGATAACATTGCACTATATTGCATTAGTCATAGTTGTCTTCCTTTTGTCAGAATGTGGAGGAAATGTGGCATGTGTAGGAGTTGTAGTAATAGAGTTAGGTGCTGGAAAAATTTTCTCATGCTTTCCCGCTTGAAAACCAAACATTTTACCTTCCAGTTCTCTATTAATTCCTCTGCCCAAAGAGCCTTGTCAAAGCAATCTCTCATTGTGTACACATCAGCAACACCAATTCCCTTATTAATCTCAGCTCATAATCCCAGTCGAAACCGAGAGAGTAATTGCCTTTCATTCTCCCTAATGCCATTGCGAGAATAAAGTGCATCAAATCTGTTCATATACTCTGCAACAGTCATAGTCCTCTGACGAAGAGAATTCAGCTAGTCTTGTATACGAGCTGTAAAATTACGTGGCAAGTACTTGTCAGATAGCTCTTGCTTCATCTTCTCCCAAGTAGTTGGTTCTCTACCACGGTCTTCAAGCTCTTGCTCATAGGTTCTCTAGCAATAACGAGTAGCCTCAACTAGCTTAGCACGAGCTAGTTTAATCTTCTGTTCCTCAGGTAGATCATAATAGTCAAAGTAGTCATCCAATGCGGCTACCCAATCATAGAACAATTGGGGGTCATGTTTACCATCATACTCCTTGAGGTCAAGCTTGACTTTCTATGAATCTCCCGAGTATCGCTGGTGTGTAGGTCGTTCAGTGTCAAAATAACCCCTCATATACTCTTCAAAAGTGGGTTGAATTATAGGGATTCTTTGTGGTATCCTCATATTAGGGTTAGGCCTACTGTTAGCCAACTGAGCAACTAAGTTCATAGGAGCTTCCACTTCAAGTGATACATGAGTTCCATGGGTAGGTTGTTGTTGTTGGGTCTCCACAACCAACAACCTTGCATCAAAAGTTTGTTGTTCAGTCCTCATAGCCTGTAACATCTCCATCATAGAGGCTATAGAGGTCTTAATCTCAACAATAGGGTCGTTCTCTGCCGTGGTCTGATGCATGATTAATGTAGAACTAGGATTGACAAGCAACCTAATCCCAACTGCAGGATTTTATAATCAAAGAACAACCATAAACCAGACCATTCATATAGTAGATAATCAGATCAGAAAATAAGAGAACACAAATTCTATCGATCTCAACAGTAAGAATTCTCTGATCAAATCAATAGTATTGATAACAGGGACTGATAACACTTCAGTTAGGTTCAAATCAACTGACTACCATGAACCACAGTCCAAAGAATAACAGAAATTGAGAACAGGTCTACCGATTTCAGTCTTAGGTAGCATAGGCCACTAGAAGACAAAAAATGGAGATCTTGAATATCTCAGCAACCAGAGATCAGAAAGGGCTCAGATCTGGATTGAGTTCCTCCTTGAGTGAGGGGAACCTTAGGTTAAAATATCAGCCAAACCAATAAAGGACGAGGCCTGGGCAGAATCTGAAATTTCTTCACCAAAGGCTCTATCGATGGACAGAATTGACAAAAGAATGGATCTAAATACCTGTGACAGCAGACCAGCACTTTAACACCTTGTAGACTTTAGAAGGGATGAGAGAAATAGCTTGAAGGAACCTCTTGGGTTTCACACCGCAAAGAGTCAATTGGATCAAACACCAATTCCATCAGCTTTGATCAAACACAAGACAACTCTTCATGAAGACAATAGCAGCAGCCATAAATTTATTTATCAAAATCTTCATTTCTTTTAGGAGCCTCCTTTTTATTTATAATGTTGATGGGGGAGGGAATTACAAAATAGAAGGTTCCTCAAAAAGGAAACAAAATATTCTCCTAATACAATAGTTGCTAAAAACTGAAATTAGAAACTAGTTGAAAAATGAAACTAACTACTAATGACTTGACTCAACTAATAACTTGACTCCTAGGGAAACAAATATAATTCAAATCAAACCAACTAAAAATGGAAACTAATGAAAAATGAAACAAACTAGTAAACCCGTATGCAGCCTTATAGCCCCTCTTTTAGGTCCATGAAAGTGGTCTCTTACACTCAAAACACATGGGATCAAAGGCCCAACCTTAGGCTCATTCCTAATAAAACAAACCTATTTTGGTGATTAATTTGCATCAATGATAAGTTGTAAGAAAGTTGTTTGTGGCCTTATCTTTCGGATGCGACCTTAGGGTTTGGAAACCTTGTTAGGGTTCTCTATGGGCACAATTGAATAAATTTGGAGTATAGTGGTAAAATAGTAAATGTTCCTGGGCTTATAATGGAGGTGGCAATCTGGTAAATAACCAGAAATTTGAAGGTGCTAATTGGTAGAGATGGATATAAAGGGAAATGACATTTATTTAAGAAGTGGTAAACTAGGAATAAACACAAAATAAAGGACAAAGAGATAAAAGACAAGAGGGGAGGGAAGGTCACCTTGTACCTCTGATGTAGTACCAACAAGGGTTTACACAAAGAGAACCAAGACCAAGGTCGACCCAAGTGGCTGACTGGGTTGACCCAGATCTGGTCCAAGTCAGCCCACGATTTGGGCTGCTAATGGGTTACTGATTAGTTATTTAGTTTATATTGTGAAGACCTAAATTAGTTTCTAATTTCAAGTCATTGTTAGTTTCTAATTTCTGTCAAGACTAGTTTCTATTTTCGTTAGATTCTAATTTCTAGTTTTTAGTAACTTCTTGTAATCAGTTTTTAGTAACTCTAAGTTACTATTATTTATAAACCCTCCCCATCATTATAAATAAAGGAGAGGACTCTTTTATGAGCCACGATTTTGATTATTAAAAAAACAATTCTCTTGTTGCTGCCGCTGGGTATCCATGGCTATTTCCTTGTGTTAGATTGAGGAAGAAGGACTTGGTGTGCGATCCAAGTGACTCCTTGCGGCGTGAAGTCGAGGAGGTCTGCTTCTAGTGATTATTCTCTTTAAGTTCTTTGTTTATTCTCGAGGTTTATCAAGGCTACAAATCAGTATGTGATTTCTGAACTTGCCTAGAAAATTCTGCAAAAACAGAGCATCCGCCCCTAAGGAATCTATTACTTGTTCATCCACAGAGTCCAAATACAGAGCCTTAGCTGATGCATCAGTTGAACTTACTTGGTTGGAATCTCGTCTTGTGGAACTTGGTATTCCTCTCAAGCATTCTCCAATTTTGTTGTGTGATAATATTGGGATGACATATCACTCGATTAATCTAGTATTCCATGCTCGTACTGAACATGTTGAGATTGACTTCTATTTTGTATGTGACAACGTTGCTAAATGAGAGTTGACGGTTCAATTAATTTCAGCGGCAGATCAACTATTATGACTAAGGTTCTATCAATAAAACGGTTTCAGTTTCTACGTGACAAGTTAAAGATATGCTCACTTGCCCCTTCAACTTAAGGGGGTGTATTGACTAACTATTGGGTCACCTTCTCATGTAATGCAAGCTTTCCTATTTTGTTTATCCTTCTCATGTACTGCAAGGCATTCCAATTGTAAAGTTCTCTCTTCTTTGTATTAAACAATACTCCCATATGTAATTTATGTTAAGCTAATGAAATCTAAAACTATGAGTTATAAAAAATAAAAAATATTACATTATCTATCCCAATAAAGAAAATATATATCTACCAAGCCAGTTTGGAGTTTGTCCAAAAAGTCGGGTTGGTCCGTTTTCATCTTGGCTTTGGATTTGGCTTCGGCCTCAACTTTGACACCAGGTGTGGCCGTCCAACCTTTTTGTGCTACTATCAACCATCTTTGGATGGAATGCAACATCTGTAAATGGACCCCCAAATCCTGTTCTAGGACAGATTTGGAAAGCTATCTACTTTGATGTTACTTCCAAAGCCCAAACCCCCCCCCCCCCCCCCGGCTGGTCGGTCTTGTCTTTGCATTAGTTTGTTTTTGTTATTTTCTTGTTCCCCCTAGGTTGGCTTCTCCTTGTTGGCTTAAGCCTTCCCTCCCCCTTCTCCCTTGTATATTCTCTTCTCTCCTTGGTAATGAATTATTTATTCATCCAAAAAAAACACACACTCATGCCTAATCACCGCATCATAACCCATGTAATATGGTGGTTAATGTATTATGTCTTCCTTATTCTCATTTAAATGATTTTTATTTCATGTTTCAGGCTGTCTTCCCCCCTTCTTGTTTCGATATCCAAATTTATGCCTCACCTTTTTCATTTTGTAAAAAAATTAAAGATGGAACAAAGAATGATATTGTTGACTTGTTCAACTTCAATTTTTTTAATTTTTTAATTCTTTAATTTTTCAACTTTGCTTATGCAGTTGCTCACATATATGTTGGAATGATTAATATTATAAAATCAATTTTGATCATATTTACAGACAAACAGAATAACTGTAGATGAATATTTTTAAATCTATTTTTGATCATGTTTACAGCTTTACAGCCAAACAGAATGAACATATTATGCGTCCACTCTACTTTTTTTCAGGTGGTTAATAATTCATATATTCAACTTTGCACGTGTTATTCCTGTTAGAATGGTGAATAGTTCTGTGTATGCGTGATGAATAATTCTCGCAGGGATGAGACTATAATGGAAAAGTTTGTTTTCTTGTTTTATTACACTCATTTTTCTCGTTTCATTTCATGTGCATGAAAATTTTGTGATTAATATAGGTATATGATGATACTACTGAAGGCAGGAAAGTCTGCACTTATTACAACTTGGATTCCATTCCTGTGATTCTTGTTATTGATCCCATCACAGGGCAAAAGATGTGGTCATGGAATGGAATGGTCCATCCAGACCGTTTGTTGGAGGTATGATTTGCATAATATCTGGATATATTTGATCCATGCCACAGATACCTTGACTTATTCAGGAGTATTTAGTAATCTCAAATTCTCAATTATCAGAAGTTGACTGTAATTTTCTTTTTCCATTAAGTAGGTTCGAGATAAAGTTTTGATTCTTTTCTACCTATTATGCCCTTTCTGTAGGATCTACTACCTTATATGGACAGTGGCCCCAAGAACCACCATATCGCTCATCCGCATAAACGTCCACGTGAGAGTCCACAGATTTCTACCCAAAAAGCACAAGGTATGATGGGTTAGCATTTGATTGGTGTTGTAAATTTTCATGGTGCAGCCTTTGGTTCAGAAGTATTTACACTGATGAGAACAAAAACGCAATGAAAGAAGTGAAGTATCAACAAGCTGAAGTTTTTTTCCTATTACACCTAATTGTTTTCTGGCCAGGAAAGCTACGTGCCAGCTTAACTCTTTTTCGTCTACCACCTGTGAATTTTTGAGACATACTACATCTGTAATGCATATTTTCATCACATGAAGAAGGGTATGAACATTCGTGTGTTTGACATTCAATGTTTATATTTGCCTTGTACATTACTTTTTTTTTCTTTAAAGACCTTCGATGACATGCAATGATGGGGTTAAGAAACCTCAGTCAATCAAAATCACTTGGGTAGGAACCAAACTAGAACTGGAGATCCAATAATGTTTATTTTATTTTTCTCCTGCTGCCAATGAACCAACAGACTCTGTCAACCTCTCTCTTATCTTTCCCATTTATCTTGAAACTTGGAGGCTTGTTCATTAACTATTGAGCAACCCACATGCAAATCCACGGCTCAAGATCCAAAAACAGCCAAGGTGTTTCGAACTGAAACTCAATCTGTTCTTCCTCCTTTCTGCCAAGGTCCGTTTCAGGTAACCTATTTGTTTTCTTTATTAGTTTCTTAGGCCTGTTAATGTTCGACTTTGATTGGATCAGTAGTTGTGATTCTATATCCAAAAGCCCAGTTTGTTTGGATATCTTGTGAGAGAAAACTTTCTTTCCAAACAAGTTCTCTTTACACTGGTCTGCTGCTAAGCCTGCTATCATGAGGCTGAAGGTGACCCTTACGAAACAAGTTTAGTGTTTTGAAACTTGGGTTGCATTACTCTCTCTCTCTCTCTCTCTCTCTCTCTCTCATGTATACATATATGGGGAAAAGAATGCTCCCCATCGCACAGCTCAAGCGCCAGCACAGGGGCCAATGAGGAAACGCACATGGGTATCAACAGCAGGTGGGTTTTTTGGGATTTCACAGGGGTGAGGGTGTCATTTTGCTGCTCTTTGTGTGCACAGTGATGTAAGGTTGGTTTACCTAGGCAAACAACCCGCCAATAATAATAACAAACTCCAAAACTGATTCAGATTTGATCACAGAACAGAGAACCAAAAGGAGAAAACACAGAGCCTAAACTAGGGCTGAAAACCAAGGGAAATAGAACTCACAAAACAAGGCTCAGTTGAGCTTCAACCAGGGTCGAGTACTGCTGGAGGTATGATGTTGATCCACACCCATCATAGACTGGCACAGGGGGAGAGCCCAGCCCAAAGTGGGTTGATCGAACTCCACTTAAGTGGTTATTAATATATTAGCTTATTTCATCAGTTAGTGAGGCCCATTGGGCCCATCGATTTACTCACTTAAGTGTTTAAGTTCTTAGTTAGAAATAAAATCCCATGTGGCCCATTGAATTAATTGTAATCAGCCCATTAGTGGCTAGTAGCTAATTAACTAGTTAGTTACCTATTCCAATTAGGTTTCTAGTCTAGTCCTAGTAGGAGTACAACTCCTAGTTCTAATGTGACTGCTAGTAGCTAGTTTCTGCCCTCTATCTATAGAGGAGCTCTTGTACTCATATTTCTCAGATTTGAATAAAGAATTATTGCAGTCAATTGCTTAAACAGCCGGGATTTCTGTGGGCGAGATGCCCGGGTTGAGATAGCAATCCCACCCACACTTGTTTTGCTTCTTTTCTTCTTATTCTCAGTTTACTGCTGTCTATTACTTACTGTGAGTGCTTACCATTATTGAAAGAACCAGATCTGTTCAGACCTTCAAAACCAGAACCGACCAGCATCAGTGGAGGATATAGGAGAGAGATCGATCTCCTCTTCCTTCCCCAGTTGACCTCTGATTTACAAACCCTTTTCAGAGGGTGTTCACAGCCATCCAAGGATCACTCGGTTCTCTTCTCATTGCTGTCCAAGCAGCCCTGCCTCAGTTCTTGAAGAATTATCTCTGTTCTCTCTTAGGTCTGAATTCAAGAAAGTGAATAACTCCATCACCAGCCATCATAAGACTTTGATATTTGGGGTTTTTATACCCTTACCGGGACCTAAAACCGACCAGGATTCCAGCTCAATCTGAGCTTCACAGACCCAGCCACAGGTCTCCCTCTTCAGCCCCATCGCAGGTCATTTTCTCTCTCCTAGCTGATTGGGTTTTGTCTGGGTTTTTGTGTACTGATTTGTCTTTTCTGTTGGAAGGTTAGTTCTGGTTTATTTCCCTTGTTCTCCTAATCTAATTCTGGTTATTCTCAAGTTAGTTTTGTGTTGTGTAGTCTTGTTTGGAGTTGTAATACATTGGGGGTAGTTACTTTTGTATTCTACTTCTACATTAAGGTATCCCTAAAACAGTCCCTAAACTATGGCTGAAAGAGGGTCAACTGAGAAGGAAACAACAGCAAACTAACCTGACCTAAGTTGGGGTTTCCAACAGGTTATGGGAGAAACCATGCGGCTTCCACAAGGGGGCTCCAAATGCCCTGGAATACTGGTCGAAGGAGCCTCCTAGCTCAGTGGACAGAACCCTAAATGGTCCCTTGAATCTGGGCTGCAGTTGAGGTGTTCCAGTGGAAATTGATCAAGCTTGCCTAAACCTTGACAATGGAGAAATCGATCCTTGATCCTTTCTGAACTTCAAGCAGCTTCTGTATACTGATCTTCTGGACTTCAATCACCTTCAATAGACCCCCTCAAACATTCTTTTACAACAGTGAAATAAAGAAGGAAGTAGAAAACAAGGATGGAGTTGGGATAAATGTGGGTGGGATAATGGCTATCTCAGCCGGGCTTCTCTCACCCACAACTATCTCATCTGTTTGATATCCTATCTCAGTAGTTGGAGCAACAATAGCTGCAATTCATCAATCTTTTATTAATTGTAAAAGTATTACAATGGTCTCTTGGCTCTCTCTTAAATAGACAAGGCACAACCATGCAAATTAGAAACAATCCAAAAGGTAAACTAATCTGAAACTAGCTTTAATGTCTTTAGAAACGTAAAACTAACTTGTACTCTAAGAAATCTTAACAGACAATAATGGGGACTTCTAGAAGATTAAATTTACTCAGCTAACTTATTGTTTGACTGGTCAAACACACAAAAGACTAAACCTTGCTTCTATGGAGATCGTAGGTCACAATATGGAAGCTTCTGGACAGCAGCTGCAAGCTGGATTGATGGGCTCTGTTGGGGATCTTCTAGAAGACCAAAATAGGGGCAAAGTACTGCAAAAATCTGGGGTCCATTATGCTGGTTCGATGGGCTAAAGTAATGGACCAGCATAGGCCAAAACTGGGGCCAGGCTGGCTGGCTGGCTTTCTTCCTTCTTCTATAGTGCAGGCCACCATGGATGTCTACATCACTCAGGGGTTGTGTGATCAGGGAGCTTTCATATATATATATATATATATATATTAAGCATGTTCGTGGGCTCACACACACCCACACCCACACTCACTAATCCTCTTTCGACCTGATAGTGGTCTATTTTAAATTTTAAACAATAATACTCATTACTCATTACTATGTTTTTGCCTTTGAACCGCAAGACTTGAGAGACCATTAGAACCATTTAAGAAATTGAAAAATGACCAACCACACTGCGCCCCACCAAAAGCAGTCCCCATTGCTGGGGATTTTGCCAGCTTCTTTTTAATTGTCTGATATGGATGGTTCCTTTTATTTTTGTTTGAATTCTCTGGTATTTCTGAATCTCTGATTTCATGACTCTTCAATATGAAACCTTTTGTTTTCTGTGGTTATCTTGATCACTTGAAGTACAGAATTCCTTCAATTTTTGAACCCCTTTGAGATTGAACTCTTAAAGTTCAATCCGACATCTGAAGCCTAATCTTCTCTGTTTCCTGAATTTTCTCAGTCCATTATTTGTGTGTTGAAATTCTCACACAGGGATTGCTCTCTTGTAGAACTCATGTTTTGCTCATATCCAACTTTTCCAGTGTTCAGAACTCTCGTGCTCAGTTGTGCAAAAGACAAAAGCTTTGGTAAAACATGCATAGCTTCAATCCTTTTATTGTGAAAATCTTAGCTGGGGCTTCAGATCCTGTAGGGTTCTGTGGAGCTATATTTAGACATGTGTAGTGGGATAGAGGAATCATTCCTGCGTAAGAGATTGCCAAGACCAAGAATTAGCAGACTGGGGCCAAGTTATTTACACCCCTCCATCTCCCAATGAAAAAAAAAAAAAAGATTGGAGCTGAATCTGCTATTTTAATTGGGGAGGTAAAGCTTGGAGCTGAATCTGCTATTCCTGCATGAAAGTTATGCATGTTTTACCAAAGCTTGTAAGAAGGGTAATGCTCGAAACTTTCACTTGTAACTTGTAAGAAGGATCCCAGTTTCCTTGCTTTGTTATCTTTGTAGATCAGAGCCGGAGGACATTGAGCATCTATTCTTTGCTTGTCCTGTTTCCTATTCCATTTGGAGCCTGGTTCTCTCCAAATGCTGGCCTTCTTCGAGAAGAATTTTCCCTTTCCACAGGGAATGGATCTGGATGGATATGACATTCCATGGAAAGACCATTTGTAACTTTGTGGGCAAGCTCGCCTTCTGTGCAACCATCAACCAGATCTAGATGGAGAGAAATCATAGAAAATGGACCTCCAACTCTCGGCATCTTGGAAAGATTTGAAGCTCCATCTTTTTTGATGTTAAAGTTAAGATCTTAAAGTTTCCTCCTATGGTCCCCCATCCCCTAGAAATGATCATATTGTAACTTCCTGGGTGCTTTCCAGCTATGTGTCCAGGGCCCCGGATTCTCATTGAGATTGTTTTTCTCTCTTCTCCCTTCCCTTCTTAGGGCTTGTATATTCTTTCTCCTTTGGCTATGAATTAAATTATTCACCCCAAAAAAAAAAAGGTTAAATTTTATTCTGTGAGGAATTTTATTAGTTATGACCCATTTGATGATCAATCCTGATTTGCTATACATGCTATGATGATGTCTGGAAGTGATACCACAGAACTGTTTGTACATGATGCTTTAACCGAGTCACAGTGTACTACAAGTCTATGCTAGAAGGTTTGACAATGGCATGAATGTGTTAGGATCTAACATGTGTGCAAAAAATCCAATTTGATCTATGATCATGCGTGTGTTGGACTCGGGGAATATGCATCTGGTTCTAAAGCTATATTCTGATATTCCCTCTTGACTGTCCTTTGGACAGCCTAAATCAGCAATTAGAATGCTATGAATTATCATCTTTACGATGAAAAATTTCAAAATTACTACATTTATTTATATGGATTCTGAATGTGTAGAATAGAGTTCATATGATAGCTCATTGTTGATAATGATATAATGTTAAACAGTTGTAAATCTAATGATTTGATGTGTTTGAATATGTTTTCAAACTAACTCTGTCCTTCACCCTTTTTTCTGCTGCATATGTCTGATTTAATGGAACTGTTATTTGGAAATTTATTTCTTTGACCCTCTTATCAAATCTTAAAAGTCACCTGAATTCCAAAAAATGTGTCATTGATCTTTAATGGATTTTTCTTCTTTCAAAGCACTGGAAATTTTCTTCTTCTTTCATTTCTTTTTGAGATTTTTGTATTCATTCTTCTTTTGTTCTTCCTTTACTTGCTCTATCAGCCACAGATGATGCTAATGAGGATGAAGAATTGCGGCTAGCACTAGCAGCTTCTTTGGAAAGCAAAAAAGAGACCCTCAACCTTGCCTCTACCAATGCATCAGCAGCAGATGATTCCAATGCGGACAAGGAGGCTGAGACCTGCTCTACCAAGAAGTATACATATCCATCTCTTCCTGAAGAACCCAAAGGTGATAGAAACCTCCTTTGCAGGGTTGGAATTCGTCTTCCTGATGGTCGTAGGCTTCAGAGAAATTTCCTTCTGAAGGACCCAATAAAGGTATGAATTTTCAGAAAGTTTATTTTTTGTATGTGCACCATAGTTTTTTTCCATTGTCCTACGGTTACAAATGTGACAGCCATGGTTTCCATAGGTTTCCTTTTCACCATTGAGCTTACTGGATGCGATACTTGTGTGATTGTTAAAGTGTTATATCATACAGGAAGAACACAATTGTTGTGATGGTCATGTCATATTTTCTTTCTTAATGAATTGAAGCTTATTTGGAACAAGCTGATCACTCTGGTAATTGCTGTGTGTTTTATGGTTACGTTTGTTCGTTGTTTCAGTTGCTGTGGTCCTTCTGCTACTCTCAGCTCGAAGAAGCAGAGACTCGCCCATTCCGCTTAACACAAGCAATCCCAGGAGCTTCAAAGTCTCTGGATTATGAGAGCACACTAACCTTTGGGGAGTCGGGCCTTGCGAACTCGATGATATCAGTTACGTGGGAATGAAATAGGTTGTATTAATCAATTAAAAAATAATAAGAAAAGAAAGGGTCTTTTCTGTATTTGGGAACTAAGAGCTTTTTGTCTTCGGCTGCTGAAACTGCAGGTGAGAGTTCTCTGGGTTGCCCATTTATGCTTTTTTATGACCTTTGTCCTTGTTTGACGAAGGGGTTGGGTGTTGGGGTTCTTTCATTTTTTTCATTGTACATATATATATGTTCTCTCACAAGGCTATGGCTACGGAATCTTTACTTCCTTTTCCATCCTTGGATACTTCTCCCCTATGGTCTTTACGATTCCATCTAGTTCCAACTTAAGGAAATGGAAGGGAAGTGAAATAAATTCAAAATTGATTTTGAAAACTTTTGTATTCATTTCTTTTCATGATTCTTAATTAAATTTAAAATATCTTAAAAACCGTAAATTACATTTAAAAAACTTGTAAGCTGGTCGGAAGCTATCAATGTCTCTAATCTCTGAAGTCTTTTGATTTCTTTTCTTATTTATTTTTTTTAAGAGAAAAGAAAAATAAATCCATTACACAGATAAGATGGAAATTGTGTCATTGTAAGAGTTTAGGTTAGTAAAACAAAATCGTTTCTCTATCACCCAAGAAACAATAACTTGCAATGGAAGTACAACGTCATTGCTAGGCCTATGATGAAAAAATAATTGTTCCAATTCATTTGAGTTGTTCCAAATCTTCTTAAGTTGACATCTTGTCTCTTGCCTGCTTTATGCCCATGGTTCTGCCCTGAATACATGCATCATTAGTATTTCTTGTAATCATATAATTAGCACTTAATGAGATATCATTTTATACAAATAGCCCATGTTGAATATTGATGGTAGGATTAGTGACTCACACAAATTAAAATTGGTGGGTTCACATTAGGAAAAGTTGGGTGGAGGAGAAGCATTGTCAAAGGATTTCCCTTGGGTAGGGATGGTTTGATGCATACTTGAGCAGTCCCTTGCTTCTTCACATTGGTGAAGGACAAAATATGGATTTGGAACTAAATGAAATATAGCTTGATATCTTGGTGTCTTCGGTGAAGGAACCTGTAACTACACAAAGCCAAAGCCCTTCATTCCTCCTCATATGTAATTAGTCTTAAACCACCATCGAGAGAGGGAGAATGTAGAGGTTCAGCACTGCGAGCTCCACGGCTCGTAGGTCACATAGAGGTTTTTCCCATGCATATCCCATTGTGTTCTAACCTTCAATGCCCTTGGTGCTCTCATCAACGGTGGCTAGTCACCGGCAGCCAATGAAATCAACTTGGTTCTTCACTTTCCTAGTTTCTTAGCTCTCATGGTCTCACTTTGAGTTTGCTCAGAGGTGAGTTTGGTGTCTCATCGTCTTCAGTTGGTTAGGGGTGCGTGCTCAGGTGCTCCCACTCATTTGATGTGCGCTGGACCCGATGGAAAGTATCTGGGTCTAAAAACTTACCTTTTATAACTACCTCTTAAAAAACTCTTAAAAATCAAAGAAATATATGTGAAAATGTTTTGCTTCGTCTTCCCCATTCCTTTATCTAAGGTTTGATGGTGGCCTATCCTATGTCCAATTCCAGATTTTAGACCTTTACTTGTTTGGCATGTGAATTTCCCTCAACAAAATTTTTTTGCCCTATGGATTAAAATCCTTAGAACACAAACGCAATTGTGTGAACCACAACATCCATCAATGGCAGTTTGCTATCAGGCAGATTGGGTGGCTCATGTCCCTATCAAAAGTTTAGGAGGCCAAGCACAATAGGAGCCCAACACAACCCCGGCCAACCACGCTCAAGATACCATTTTATCCCAGAATCCCCATTTTGTGCTTACCCCCAACCTCTATGTAGACAAAAATGTCCTCGTGTTCTGCTATTTCATCAAAAAATAGCAATATTTCTGGATGGGTAGCAGCTGTGTTCTCACATAACAAATACTTATTTTGCTTTTCCAATTATGTGATGACAGGAGAGGATTCTGAAGTAGCGGCGCCAGGAATTCTCTGTGGGATAGAAGTAGCTTTCAAGCATGGATGGGACGTACAAGAAATTTGAACTGACGTGCAGTGTGTAGTTAAATTTATGGACCTAACAATTTTTTGGTGTGGCCTTGGCACACTTTTGTTCTCCGTATGGAGTCACATGATCTTTTGTTTAAACCATTTTTCTTTTGTAAAGGATGTAAGTGACGACCTCATTAGTATAGTAACAAAGGTGGCTATCACTGCTTTAGTTCATAGATCTAGTATTACTAATAGTTCCATCATGTAGCTGGTTGTATTTCTTGTTTTTTCGAATAAAAAAAAAAGTGAAAATTTTCTAAATTAGAAAAGGAAACTTTTCATTACATAACATGATAGGTATGCCATCAATATGTGGTTAAGTTCACAGACAACACCTATGGGGACGTTGAATGAGATATCATACAGGAGGGGTAGGCAATCATTTCAAAAGGGGGAAGAGAAAGATAGACATAGTGGGTGCTAACTTACCGTAGATCGACGGCATGTACCCAACATTTCCCATGTTTGTATAAATTGCTTAAATTTCCTATCACTTACCATATTTAGTAATGACGGATTCTTAATGTAATTTTTAATTTAGTTTTCAACGCTACCGCATGACTGCATGAACAAGTATTGCTTATATGGCAGAAGACTATATTCTCCATTTTCCTCCTGTTTATCTAGAATCTTCCATTCAATCCCTAAAATATCTTATATATCTGTCTTCACCTACCAATTAATCTTACTAGGAGAGATTCCTATTAAGTTTGTTACGTTCTCTCTCTCTCTCTCTCTCTCTCCCCTAAATTCTGTTATCATTCCTAATCTTCCCTTACTAACAATTTCATATCTTCACCTTCCAAATATTCCTACTAGAAGACATTCCTATTAAGTTTGTTATGTGGGCTCTCCTCTCTCTCTCCCTCCTTAATCTGTTATCATTCCTAATCTTCCCTTACTAACAATTTCTAATCTTCATGTACCAAATATTCCAACTAGAAGACATTCCTATCAAGTTTGTTACGTGGGTTCTATCTCTCGGTCTCCAGAGCAACCCGACTCCCACTATTGCAGGGTCTACAAGACCTTTTCTCAGAGCCTATCTTCTTTTATCTTCTTTCTATCTGGAGGTCAAGATTGGGCATCTTTACGTAGACCAGCAACAACGTCGGTATAGCGAGTGGATCGATAAAGGGAGGGACAGACTCCATCATCAACCTCAATCTATACGATGTTGTGGATGGTCTACGTGAAGATACACTCAATCATCCGGTGACAAAGGAGATTACTTACAGATGGAGTGACATTAATGGCTTAGCAAATTATAAGAGCCAAGAAGAAGAAGAGATGATCATTGATTCTTGGTATTCCTTTTCCCATCTTTTACCCTACTTGTTTTTTCTCTCTCTACTTTTTTATGGATTTGGGTTTGTGATGTTGTTGTGGTTATCGTCCACCTCTAGTTTGCCAAAAATTTTTACACAGT
The DNA here is from genome assembly GCF_013358625.1 of Macadamia integrifolia. NCBI lineage: Eukaryota > Viridiplantae > Streptophyta > Magnoliopsida > Proteales > Proteaceae > Macadamia > Macadamia integrifolia. The sequence goes on from NC_056557.1 coordinate 4,109,348, forward strand.
GGAGAAGAGGAAGGAATAGAGGAACTCATATTGAGTTTTTTTTTTTTGGTTGCTAAAAGTCATCAATGTATATATTAATAATACAAGAAAATGGTAGAAAATTAATGTCTACCCGGTGCTAGGCAGCATACACAAAGATGATCAACTATAGATCCCATTATTTTAAAGGTAACAAATTTTAAAAAGAGCAACCCAGTGCGTGAGGGTCCCGTTACTGTAAGTGTTGGAGATTCTTTACCATATTAAACATATGAATAACCCTATAGTGTTTAGAATACAAGAATCATCAACCAATCATAAAAGATTAATCATAGGTGTAGTCCCTAAACCAAGAACAATAAAGTATCCCATCTTAAAATACATAACCATATAGATTTACCATATCTATAATAATCAATGGGACAACCATGACATGAACCATAAATGGGAATAAAGAAGTACCTGTGTCCCATGAACATAGATCATGAACCTCTGTCCCATGTGGTTAAACATTACTCCCATGAAGATGACAATGACGAACTACGCAAGTGGAGTCCTTCTACTGAGATCTTCTGCAGCCTCTTACTCTAGGGTTTCCTTTCTTTCTGTGCACTTGCTCTTGTGAGAAAGCCGTGCTCCCAAAACCAATAAGGA
>NC_056557.1:4110080-4121308 GCF_013358625.1 Macadamia integrifolia
ATGGGATTAATTTTATATTATTTAGCTGACCTTCTGGATATGAGGACGGAATACTCCACTTGTTCTTCCCAATTCCGAGCCTTTTCGTCGTCTCCTTTATCGATCAGTACCTGTGTTGGTGTTGTAAATCGTAAATCTGTAAAAAATATATATATAGGATTTAAAGAGATTGTTTTCTGATCTCTGACACTAATATTTATCTGGGTTCAGTTTGTTTCTTCTAATGAGAGAGAGAGAGAGAGAGAGAGAGAGAGAGAGAGACAGAGAGAGAGAGAGAGGGAGAGAGGTAGGCTAAAGGACGGGATGAAATGAAGGGGGAGAACAACAAGGACAACTAATGGTTTCTTTTATTTTCTATTATCAGGAGAGTTAGTTGGCCATTTCTTTCTTTACTTGGCAAAATTATTTTCAGACGATTGTACACAAAATAATATCTTTTTGATTTCACGACCTTCTCACCTAGGCCCTGGCTTTTTAAATCGAAGCTGCCACCACGATTAGGTTGAACTAGTGTTTATCAAAAGGTAATCATTCACCTACATATGTAGAAGGGATAATCATTTTCTCACCTCATTGAACAATAGTTTGGACAATCAGCTATCCCATATCTATAGATTAATTATCTAAATAAATACATTAAGATGATAGAGAGAGAGAGAGAGAGAGAGAGAAAGAAGAAGAAAAGACTTGGGCAAATAATTTCTAGACCGTCATCTATTTATGGAATCTATAAATATGTACCTAAATTTGTCTTGTGGAAGGATGACTTCTCTAGAAATTCTCATCTCAGCTCTCACTATTGGACATATAGCTAGGGAATGATTATTGAATCCATGCTTGAATTCTCTCTTATACCCTCCATTTTTTTATTTTACCTCTCCTATCTATATGATTTCACCCTTTGTATGGTCTTTAATCTGTTCAATATTTACCCAAGGAGGTAAGTTGGGTGGCAAGGACCAACACCTCATAATTTGGATGTAAAGAGTTCAACTCTCCTTGTGGCCTATCTATGAAAATATCAATATATTATTAGGAAAATATTTGGATCATGATCTACATTAGTGCTCTCCTCTGTCTGTCTTTTTTTCTTCTCTTTCCATTAGAAGGCATCCCTACCACAGAGAGAGAGAGAGAGAAAGAGAGAGAGAGAGAGCTACTTTCTTATTTTATTTTACGACTTAGCAAACTCCAAATTTATCAATTGAATATAAGATCTTAGGGGTCTACCTCTTTAGAAAGTTTCCACCCTATTTAACTTGCCACATGGCAGAACTACAACTAAAAAGAGAGTACACTAGAAAGACATCATATACAAAATTACAAGAATGGAAGGGATTAAAACCCTAAGATCACTCTTCCACCTTCAGCATGGCTATCAGCAAGGAAGAGGATCACAACTCCACAAAACAGGACTACAAGAAACGAAATTTTGGTCGACTTTCTACATCCCTCAGCTCATCCAAGATTGAACAAGGAAATGAAGGAGAAATATTTGAAGAACCACTTCGAGCTGTAGTTTTTTCCTGATAATCTGCAATTAAATTGACCACCCTATAACAATACTGAGTAAACTTCCATTGAATTCTTGGAAGATAGGGACACAAAAAACTCCAGTCTTACAAAACATACCATGGTATATTTTTCGAATATGCTTTATGAGTCACCTCCATGAAGTCTATCTCAATTCACAATCTCTCAATGTGCAATTGATTTGCAAGTTTAATACATTGAATCAAACCTTGAAATTTTTCTTCACAATCTCTCAATGTCCAATTTATTTGCAAGTTTCATACCTTGAATCAGACCTCTGGGGAGCCCCTCAACTGCCAAGGTCCCCCTCTCCCTCTAGCAATTCTGAAGAGCTGTTAAATGCTTTTATTACTCAGGGGACAGAGATGCTTTCTACTACAGGGACCACTGCAACAGAATCCCGACGCTTTGGGGTCCCTCCGGTTCATGAGGCGTCCCCGCCCCAGCTAACACCAGCATCGGCGGAAGTTCCCTACTCCCCCATCTTAATTTTGACCCCAACCCTCCGGAGCAAGAGATTGGAGGAGAAAACTCTCATCAAATCTATAACCACCTGGTCCACATTAGCTCTGCAAAGAAGAGACTTCTTTCAATTGAGTCGCTACTCCCTAAAGCTCACGCTATCTTTGAGTTTTTACTCCCAAGGAAGATCAAAAGGAGGAAACAATTCTACCATTAGAGTCCCGAACTACACCACCTGCATCCGTTTTTCTTGGATTGCCAAGAAAGCATCCATCAATATTAAGCTTGAGCTAGGAAAAAAATGGAGCACACCATACCACTTCTAAAGTCGTTGGAATCTTGTGAAAGAGCAAAGAAACACCTAGCATTCTGGCACAAACCAAGTCTGCCACCGAGATTCCCCTGTATAAAGAGGTAGGAAAGAGCTTTCAAATGGTTCATAGATATCCTATATGGATGTCCCATCCATCAAACTGGCCCCCTCAAAATTATGAGAAAAGAAAGGAACTGCATTATGTCTTGTATAAAGACTTACTACTTAAACCTAGGTGAACTTTTCACCACATATCTACCGTCATAATTATCTATTTTCCTATAATTTGAAGGTTTGAAATGTCGTTCACTATTCCCAAACTCTCATCCAAGCACAATGATGAAGCACTTGGTTTAAGAGGTTCATCTTCATCGTGGTTGATGAAGGGAAACACAGTCCTTCTGTTTTCCAGTTTTTTTTATCGGTTCCCCCCCCCCCTCTTCTCTTAATTTTTTCTGGTTATATAAGAAAAGAAAAGAATATGCACAATTTAGGGTCTCCTTCCCTCATAAGACTAGCATTATTTGATAATATGGTTGCCCCAATGAATTGAACCCTAAGACCTCTCCACATTTTCTTTCACAAAGTAAATAAGTAATAATTCTTTTAGTTGCACATTGGGAATGAAAATGAATTGTAACTTGTTTATATGTCTTAATGGGAACTACAAGGGTAAGGGTCCGTTTGATTTTGTTTATGTTATTTTGTCTCTCGAAACAGTAAAAACAGTAAAAACGATTTTTTAAATTGCAAAATGGTGTTTGAAGAAAAGGGTCTCTCTCTCTCTCTCTCTCTCTCTCTCTCTCTCTCTCTCTCTCTCTCTCTCCTGTGAGTCCAGGGTTTTTTAACATGTACATGCACAATGAGCCGAGCCGGGTATGGGTCTGGGTATAGTGTGGGCGTGGGTTTATGATCCAGTTACCTTTTTTGTTTTTTGGACTTGGACTTTAAGTGTTTAAGACACACGTGCTTGGACTTATGGGTCATGTCTCTACATAAGGATACATCCACACAAAAGGAAAGAGTCCTGAGGTATGGATTTGGCATCTCTTAGTGAGATTAAACCTGGACGTTTATGCAAACAGATATACCTATTTCAAAGGCATCACCCCTCTTCTATAAATAGAGTGAGAGTTGATTCCAATTCATTTAATTGTGAAATGATTTTCGTTTAACAAAAACTAGAAAAAGAAAGGCCCAAAATAAAATTAAGTCGCAAAATTAAGGCTTAAGCTCGCTGTGTCATCCCTATTACTGAAGCTCTATAGATTTAAAACTATGTCTTTGGAGTTCTTCGGAGGAACTTCTTGAACCAAATGGCTGAGTGCTTTGGGTGTCTCTTCAGTCCATCTTTGTAATCCACATAGTTAAGACCAAATCGAACTGTGTAACCCATAATCCACTCAAAGTTATCAAACAGTGACCATGCAAAATATCCTTTGACATTTACACCTTCCCTGCAAAAAATAGTTCACAATAAAGGTTATTCCTAAGTGTTAGCACATTGGAAATAACGGATAAAATTTGGTTGATGCCTATGTTGCAGCCCTGCTAGCAGCTAATGAAATGGAATCTAGAAGAGTGTTTTTGAAATTCAAAATCCTAGCTAGGAAAGTATTTGTGAACCAAGGGGGAAGGTCAATTGTTCCATTTCATTGACTATCAGAAAAGGTTGCAATGAAGCAGCAGTTAAATTTTTTTTGGAAATAAATGTCATATGTAGGTTTTTTTTTTTTTTTTTTTTTTTTTTGGGGGGGGGTGCATGTTAAGCGAAGCTCCTTTCAGCTGAACTGCTAAAATTTATTCTCATTTTGTTAAGGTCGGGTTGTAATGCTCTGGCCTCATTAACCTTGACACAATATTGTCTTCTTTGACCCATGGGCCTAAAGCCTTAAAACGTATAGTACCATGTTAAAGAAGCTAGATGTTATCAATTAGCCCAGCAACCTCTTTAGGCGATGTGAGGCTAAATTTTTCATAGTACCCTCATTGATCTCTCAAACCTCTTGGTACTTGGTGTCTCTTACCAAAAAAGATGCCTAATGAGGTCAGGGCATTACAAGGATCGAATCAGTCTCATTCAGACTAGGCTCAATGTATTGCCCTAGTTCTAAAGGATGAGGAGGAGGTTTATAATAAAGAGATACTCTCACTTGATGGCTTTGTGGACAAATTGAAGATGACTATCGTAGTAATCTATTCTCCATTTATCCGCTAGAGCTTCTTCCAATGTGAGTGTATTGTTATTGAACTCCGATACTCCTACAATAGAATAAGAAAATCAAATCACCTCCATTGAGTCCACGCCACATGATAAGCTGATTTCATGATATTTAAGGCCCAATAACACTCACCATTCTCAGTAATATAAATCACTGGATTTTTGTATTCTTTCTTAGTATAATGCAACAACTCCCATATTCCTCTTGGGTATACATGAAGCCAATCTGAAGCAGTCTGCAATAATCACACAATTTATTTATCACATAAGTCACCTCTCATTACAATATTAATGCAAGAAGAAACACTACATTAATTATTAAATATACTGAGATGTGTTGATGTAGATAGAGGATAATACTCACAGTTGGACCAATGGAGGTCCCATTTTTCTCCTCTGTGATTACAAAATAATTTGATTAGTTATAAAGTATGATAATATGATTCAACTTAAATGTCATTAACTTATAATATGAACAATGTGAGGATCACATTTGAACTTACGCAGGAGTTTAGCACAAGAATCTGTATTATAAGTCGAGTTAGCATCTTTGCAATGCTCATCTTTAGTTGCATAATAAGCTGTATAGTAATTGAGTCCGAGGAAGTCGAATGATCCTTTAATCATTTTCACTTGCTTCCTTGAAAATTTTGGCAAGCGATTTCTCAGTGTAGATTTCATGTTCTTGGGATAGTAACCATAAGTTAAAGGGCTGATGAACCTGAGAGAGAGAGAGAGGAGAGAGAGAGAGGGTGTTGTAATTAATATATTAGAAGCAGTGAAGGCTTATAAGGACTTCGGTACCCTCTCTTTAACTACTAGCTTTGAAGGATGAATTCTACCCAATGCCCAACAAGTAGTATCAGAGGTGGGGCATGATAACTCCACTGTGCCTATGAGGATGGAAAAAATCCGTGTGTGCTTGAGAGACAGAAGCGAAACGAAAAAACATGTCCCTCATATAGGGATAACACAATCATGTAAGTTAGCTATATATGGTCATGTATTAATAGAATAATACTCACCATCCATACATGAAATCAAGTGCTCTCTGTGCTGCCACAATATCAAAATGATGATCGGTGTATTGTACCATCCAGTGTGAGTTTAATGTTATTCCAATCTTACCCTTTTGAGATTTCTGCAACACACACCCACACAATGCTTTTCAACCAAACCCCAAGGTGCTGTCAAGAAAAGAAATGAAAAGAAAAAAATAATTAAAAAATTTTAATTTTCATTTACTTCCTTGAAAATGATTCGTTTATGTGTTTATCTCTCTTCTCAAATTCAAATATTTTTTTTTTTTTTCACTTCTTGACAACCAAACATATTCTTCAATTTTTATTTTTTTTAAGCTAGGAATCAATAATGAGAAAAAAAAAAAAAAAGTATTAAATTCCTTCTAATTTATATGATTAAAGGCCTGGTAAAGTAAAGCCTAAGTTGCTTAAGTATATAACCTGATACTTTTCCCTGTACAATTTCACTGCGGCTGCATGAGCAAGAAGTAGGTGGTGCCCTACCAAGTAAGGCTGGGTCTCAAGATTCCCAGCAGGACAATCTCCCACCGATTTGAAACATCGGCGTGGTGGAAATCCATCATTGTAGCCTACAGTAGCAAAGCTTGATGGCTCATTTAAAGTCATCCAATGCTTCACCCGATTACCGAATTCTTTGAAACAAAGTTCTGCAAAGTCTTGGAAATCATCACTGTACATTCGATTGGCATCATACAGTTCAATCAGTGGTTCAGTACTGCAATGTATTTGGATAGTAGGAGATGAAAAGATGAAAATTATTGTTGCTTACATGATGTCTGGACTCAAAAAACCACCATATTTGTCTTCCAAGACTTGGGGCAAATCCCAATGAAACAAAGTCACAAATGGCTGGATATCTGCAAATGATAGCAGAGAATGTTTTCTTTGTGATTTACATAACATATATGAATGTGTGAGAGAGATAGAGAGAGAGAGAAAATTACCCTTGGATAGGAGCTCATTGATGAGATTGTTGTAATATTGAATGCCTTTCTTGTTTATTCCTCCACTTAGTTTTCCATCTGATAGCGAATAGAGAAATAAGTAAAAAAAGCACGGCAATTATATAAGATTTGTCTAGATCAATGAAGTGTCCTCCAAGAATATGGTAAGTATCAATTCAGGAGGTCTGGAAGATCAATGAGAATGTACAAAGTTTAGTCCCACATTGTTTCGGAAGAGGTTGTTGGGCTAGTTATTAACCTTTAATCCTCTTAACATGATAAATGTGTTTTAAAACCTTGAGGCTCATGGACCAAAGAGTGCAATATTGTGCTAGGATTAATAAGGCCGAAACATTACAGATTTTATCAGAGTGGATCCCCACAGCGTGTAGGGCTATAGCGGAGACACTATACAAATAGAGGAACATCTATTTGATGTGGTTCAACATGAGTGTCTCCAATCACTCTCCACCTCTCAATGTGATGTCCCTTCCTTGTGTCTAGGGTTTTCCACACAATGAAATATATAGGAAACCCTATAACCTTAATCTCCACACAATTTCAATTGTACCCTTGTTTATATAATGGATCCAAAACCCAACCCAAACATATATAAACCCAATAATTGTGTGGACTTTTACATAATACAAACATAAAACCCAACAAGGGGGAGATATTTACAATCATTAATATTTACAGTATTACAAAACTAGGAAAAGGGTTTTCCATCGGTATACTTAAATCTGTGTCTCGTTCCCTCATTTTCCCCTTTTGAAAGTTCCCTATGCCCCTCCCATCCTAGCCCTTCCATTGTTTGAGCTGCTAATTTCAAGAAAACCGATGGCATACTTAATCTCTTCCCTTTAAAATTTTACTAAAATATTTGTAATTAAAATTTTTGATTTATTTGTCAACCGATTCACTTAGATTACGATATATTGAAATAAGAATACATAGATAAATAATATATTTGAAGTTTCTATAGTTTAGTTACCACATTTCTAAATTAAGAAAGAAAGAAAAAGATAATTACACAACCGACAAATATCAGACATGAGAGCTTTTCCTATTTGATAGAGCCACCCAGCTAGTGTTGTGCGAGGCAGAAGAAATTAATGAAGAAATTAATTGGGCCAAGGTCTCCTATGAATTCTTAAGATTTGGAAGGATGAAAAAATAACATTCATAATTAAATCAACTTAACGAGCAGGGTTGGTGTCTCATTAAGGTACCTCAAGGTTGTCCAATTCCCAGCCACAACTTACAATGATAATAATAAATAATCCTATGCCACAAAACACTTGCATCATTTAATTTATATGGGAAGATAGAACATGGTCTTACCAGGTAAAAGCCTTGACCATGAAATGGAAAATCTATAAGCATCTGTACCCATTTCCTTCATCATACGCACTTCTTCCTGCAAATATAATATGTCTACTTTAAAAAAAAAAAAAAAAAACCTTATATGTATATATATTTAAAATGAGAATGATTTTAGATCATACCTTGTACCGGTGATAAGAATCAATGGCTACATCTCCATTACTATGATCCTTGATTTTTTCTGCCACAATACGAGAAGATTTCTCAGCATCCAAAATTGGAGTAGTGCATCTTTTACGGGCCACATGTCATTGATGTTGCGTGTCAAAGATCCCTCAAGAAGAAATAATATTAATAAGTCTAAAATTTCTCTACGAAGTGTGGGGATAGATTACCACAGAGAGGAATTTATTATTTGGCATTGATTGCTGGATTAATTGTGAATCTCTTGAAAGGTGATATGTGAAGTTTGATAGCTTATCTTAATCATATTAAAAAGAAGAAGAAAAGAGGAATGTACAACACTGTTCCGAAGGGGTACCAGCAGATACAAGCAACAATATGAATGGTAAAAATCGGGATTAGTTCTTCCCCTTCGGCATGGTCATCAGCAAGGAAAGCAAACCACCACTCCATAAAAAATAAAATAAAAAACTATGAGAACCGAATTCCGATTCTACTTTCAGCATCCATCCTTAGCTTTTCCAAAAATTGAGCGAGGAAGAGCATAAGGGATAACTAAGCAACCACTATGAGCTGCTAATTTAGCCAAAAAATCCACTATTAGGTTTGCCTTCCAGGAGCAATGAGTTAGTTCCATTGAATATTTGATAACCCAATTATGTAACCCATCATGCATTTATGTCTTATAAAGTTAGATTGGTTAGAGAACTTAAAAAATAATAATAATAATAAAAAAATAAAAAAATAAAAAAATAAAAATCCCATATTGAAAAGGGAAGAGACTTCATATACCTTGTGCATAGAGATAGAGAGAGAGAGAAAGAGACCTGGATAATTATGGGTGAAAGTATCCCATATGCTTGGACCCTTTCCACCTTCTTTTGTTGCACCTTCAGTCTAAGGGAGAAAAAAGCATGAAAACAGAGGAAGAGATAAGAAACTATTGTATTGTATCTAGAAGTTGAGAAACACATCAATAGAATTACTTCCTGATATTATTACCTGGTAAGCAGAAGAAGCTGTACCGAAAATAAAACCAGCAGGGAAACTACTTCGACTAAATGAAGCTGAGTTGTTACTCGCTGTTACACCTCCATCATGAGTCAACAAGTTGATGACTAGGACAAGACCCAAGAAAAATAGTTGACATTGAGAGACTAGAATTGCCATCGTTGGTTTTGGTTCTCTAACTCGAGATTCCCTTCTCCCACCTTCAAAGGAATTAATAAAATTTTAAGACATTCAAAAATATTTAAAATTAAAATATATGCAAGATAGAATATTAAACAATCCGTTTGAAAAATAAAAAATAAAAATCAAAGTTTTGAATCCTAAAAATGGAAATAAAATATGGGGAGAGAGAGAGAGAGAGATAAATCCCATGGGGGTAGCCGAGTTGAGAAGGGACCTTTGCCTCAGAAAGCGTGTAATTTTGAGTTTGACTCATCTTTCCTTCTTGGGGTCACTCACACAGGATGTTTAGCGCTCTACATTGTTTTCGGTGAAAGTCAGTTCATGTGGTTGTGGGATCAGAATGGGCACGTGGGATTAGCTAGGCCTTTATCTATCATTGATAGAGAGAGAGAGAGAGAGAGAGAGAGAGAGATAAACACCAAGGTTTTACAACAAAAAAATAAGATAAACACAGAGGTGCTATATACTATGCTTGAAGCTTAGTGAACTTTTTCATAAAATATATTGGGAAAGTGCTCTCTGTGACACCCAAGTATACGACAAGTACAGTGCTCTCTGTGACACCCAAGTATACGACAAGTACTAGATTCGCCTAGGAGATCAGTAAGGTGTCTCCACCAAGAATACGGCAAGTACCAGGGTATTTGGGAAATCAGTAAGGATGTGCAAACTTTAGTCTCACATCACATTGGAGGAGATTACTAGATTTGTTAATAACCTCTACCCTCCTTAATATGTATAACGTGTTTTAAAGTCTTGAGGCTCATGAGGTAAAGAGGACAATATTGTGTTAAAGTTAATGGGGTCGGGGCGTTACGTTCTTTACCCATGAGCGCGAACTACACCAGAGTTCCTTATGTCTATCTTTCTACTATCCAAAACAATGAGTGAAGATGTGTTTTCGAAGTCCAAATCAAGTACTCGTATGAGAAAGGTACTCGTACGGTATTTGATTCACACTTGGACTCCACTTAATCTCTCTCTTCTTTTAATTGGTTTTTATTTTTAGTGAAGTTCAAGTGTGGATCAAACACCGTACAAGAATTCTTATACGAGGACCTGATCCGCACTCATATTTTCGCATGAAGAGGAGAGAGATAAACACATAAGAGCACTGAAATAGACCAAGCTCTCGGAGAAAGGTGTTTTTTTTTTTTTTCCTCATATATAATATACGCAATCTCAGTAGCATCTCCAACCGACTAAATGCTTCTTTGCATGTTGCCCTTCTTTCTGTCTTTTATCTTTGAAACATAATAATATAGAGCTTGTATTTTTCCATTTCCTTAAGTATTGAACTGAAATTTTTTATCATATTCCGTTTAAATTCAAATCCATTTTTTAAACTTAAAAAACCAAAGACCACTTTTTTTTTTTTTACAGAGTACCCAGAGAAAGTAGCAAGTGTGGAGTTTGCAAACTGGGTTGTTGTTGTTAGATGCTCTGCCCATACTCTCATTGACAGCGCATTGGTGTATAGCCACACAGCCTGACAGCCATCCATCTTTTTTTTTTTTTTTTCAATTATTTAATGCTAACTTATGATGCCTAGGAAGGAGACGAGACTCCAAAGCGAGTCATCTGCCACTGTATAACACATGTATATGAAAAACTAAGGCTGCATCGCATACATTAGGGCCTTCCTGTGTCTTTTTCATTCCACAATAGGGAGAAGATATATTATTTCATGGAAGAAAAAAGAGAAATAGATATTGGGTGCGTGAGTGGTAGCATGTTTCACAGCCAAACAGAAAACATTATCTCTTATTTTAACTAACTGACCCGGATGAGAATGGAGTACTCCACTCGTTCTTCCCAATTCCAAGCCTTTTTGTTGTCTCCTTTATCAATCAGTAGTGGTGTTCTGGTGTTGCTTCCATGGCCTAATCCAAACAAGGAACAATTTTATTTTGTAAATTGTAAATTTGTAAAACAATAATAGGATTTGAAGAGATTGTTTTTGGATTTCTTTGATTCAAATGATTGAATTTTTATTTTTTTTTTTTTTT
>NC_056557.1:4121350-4152943 GCF_013358625.1 Macadamia integrifolia
AAACAACTAAAGGACGGGATGAAATGAAGGGGGAGAAGATGAAGGTAGACTAATGGTTTCTTCCATTTTTTTTTTCTATTTTCAAGTTTACATATGTGGCTATCCACAGTCTCCTGAACTCCTCTCTCTTGTGGATGAGTAGGAGCGTGGATGAAGACATTGGTTTGACAATTTGTGACGGTTGACGCGGAAGGGTATACCGGTATATAATAGAAATAATAGGGAAGCTAGAGTTTATATCTAAGGGTTTCAATTGGCTTGGTTTTCATTATTCGGTTTGATTTTATTTGGTTCAAGAATATAAAATGTAGGAATCAAAATCGAATCAAACCAAGGATAAGAACATATTTTCAAATCAAAACAGAACTAGTTTTGAATTTTATTTAGTTTCTTATTTGGTTTTAATTCGATTTCATATTCATATTATGTTCTATTTTATGTGTTTCAGCCAACATTTTACATCTTCACCAACAAAAAGACCCTTTTTTCTTATGATCATAGCCCACCAAACTTTTTCCAAACATTAAAAAGAAAAGAATTTATCATCCACATTAATTGACATATTAAAAAATTGTATATTTTATGTAGTTGCTTATTTGACTTGAATATAGCTACATAATTTTAGTTCGGTTCAATGGTGTCAGTCATGAAACTCAAACTGAATCCAACCGAACAGAAAAAAATAGGATCTAATTAGTATTTTTCCTGGGTCTCACCTCCTCGTTTTTTGGTATTCATGTCTGTTTCTCATTTATAAATGCCATCATAAATTATTGCTTTTCATAAAATAAAAAAATTAAAAATAAATAAATAAATAAGTGAATGAAAAATATAAAAACAAAGAGAGAAGTATACAAAGTACAAGTCACTAATGCAAAACTCAAGGGGGGAGCCCCTATATAAAGATATTAAGAACTAAAATGAAAGATGAGGGCTTAACAAGGTGGGGGAGCAATTTAGAGACATCACCGACTTTTCTTTTTCTTCTTCGTACTAGGGAGTTTGCCAATGGGAGCATATCCACTTGAGAAAAAGAATTGATTTTTTTCCATGTTCTTAAGATGATTTCCCACTTTGAGAAGCTTTCATGAACTTTTCATACATGTATATTATGCTTAAAAATCATTCATAGCATTTGTACATACAACAGAAAACTCCATACATAATAGGTAAATCATAAATCCTCTAACCCCCAACCATTTGGCCGAAGGCAAGATTCAATTAACATAAAATAATGTCTTAACGTTGCCTATCATTAGTTTATGGGCATTAAGGGTAAAATGCGAATTTCATGTAGTGATTAAAAGGTCAGGCTAGTTTGGGCTCATAATCGATCAGTTTGATTAGGCAACCGACGGGTAAGGGCATTGCACCAAGAATGATCAATTATAACGAGGCCGGGCTTGAGCCCTATATGTTTATTAATCGAGTTGGACTAGTTCGGGCTTTAAATGACCGGGCTCAATCAGGCCTAAAAATGACACTCCTAGTTGAGGCTGTCAAAATCAAACTGAAACTAATACCAAAATCAAAAGGAGGCCTTTCCATCATAGTCATTTATCGAGGTTTACACTAGAACCGTGAAACAGTTTAGTAAATGGTTCGATTTGTTTTTAATCATTTAAATTGCTTAAACCAATTAAATTTTGATTTATATATTAAATATATAATAGCTTCGGAAATTCTTCCACATCCTCAAGAACTCACCCTATATTGATGAAATTGTTTATGTTTTCTCTAAATACAATCATTCAAAATTATAAAAAAAAAAATGGAGTATAGAATGTGGGTCTACATTAAATAATTACTTTTCTTATGAGAGTGAGTAGGTTTTTAGGTGAGGCCTTTTTTTATGAAACCTTTTAAGAATCAGTACAACCGTTAAATAAATTGTCTGGTTTTGGTTTCGTATAATGAAACTGTTTAATAAATGATTCTACCTCTTATATTGCGAATCAAACGAAATTATTTAGTCGAAGGAATTCGGATCCTGTTCACATACAAGAACAATTTGCATGTTCCTGATCTATGAATTTGAAATCTTTTAAATGAAGAAAGAGAAAGTCGATTCCAAATCCAAAGACTAGCGGAAGCTCCACCATTTAACACCCTTACTCATGGTCAAAGTCAAAATCTCAAACAACCAGTGTTAGTAACCAACCTCAGCTACCAATCACAGCATGAATAACCTTTCCACATTTTTCACATAGAGCCGATAGGAGGGGTATAAGGGAGGCCCTTCAACTATTAAGAAGCAACAAAATAAACCTAAGTACTGCAAAACAGATGATTTGGCCAAATTTTCATTTTTGAGATAAGAAATTAAATAACTCTTTTTTCAAATTGAATCAACATGAGTTCTAAACAACCAAAAACAAAGAAGAAATAGCCAAATTAATTCTCTCAACAAAAGGACAAAAGCTTCAAGGATCAGTAATGGATGACATAAACATTATACTCCACCACAGCATCTCCAGTACTAGGGTCAAGCCAGTGAGTCTTGGCATGAGCATAGCCCCGGGCAAACCGGAAAATCCCACTCCCTCCAACCACCGGCATCTCTCTCACCTCCTCCATCACTGGGTTTCTTCCAACCATACTTAGTGTGCTCCCATTGTACTTCCCTTCCAGGAAAACAAAATTAAGGGTCATTAATAAACCCAGCTCACTCTGTGAAGCCGATGCATAGAACCCTTGAGCTTTTCCGACGAGCTTTGAGGTAGCTTCCGGCCTCTCCGTTAACAAATCATCGATCATCATCACGATACCAAACTCAGTTGGTGATTTCTTTGTGGATGGTGCTTCAGCAACCCTAATGGCAGTTGGGTTACGACCACTAAGAATGTCATGGAAGTAGAAATGAAGGTGGCTCATCTTCTCACGCTTAAGCCTCTTGGCCCCCAAGGACAGAACCCTAGAGAAGCTCTGAGATTCGCCGTCGCCGGAGAAGGTGAAGATGGCGAAGAAAATGAATAAGAAAGCAGATATGGGCTTTGTTCTAGCCATTGGGGACCAAAGATATGTATGGGTCTTGAGGGTGAACGAAGATGGGTTGTGTTTATAGACTCACTCTGGAGTGATTCTGAAGGAACAGGAAAGAAAGGGAACACGCGCGTGTAGTTGAAGGAATATATAAGGCAAAAGAAATATATATGGACTGTTTGGTTTACAGCCTTAACTTTTAAACTGTGGGGGTAATAATAAGTGTGAATTGCTTGGATTCTTAAATTTAACGAATGGGGGCATGGGAGTACTATAGGACTGATCATAAGACACTCCTGAAACGTATTTAGAAAGGTAGTATCATTAGGGTGACAGATTCGCCGGATCTCAAAGTTAGCTTTAGTCTCCTCTTGCGAGAAGGTGCCTGGTAAGGGTGTCAATTTTAAGCCCAAACGAACAGAATCAATGGGGCACGACCATTTACAGACTGGCCCAACCAGATTCGATTATTAAATATGATAGATTTAAGCCGGCCTTTTCAGACACAGATAGTACACAGTATAAGGAGTACGCTGGGCATCCAATTGGCTCGGCCCATTTTGAAACTTGACTACGGCTAACATGTTTAGCCCGACTATTTATATGTACATTTTGATTTTTTTTGGTAATTTAAATAGGGTATGTATTGATATTTTTAGCAATTATCGTAATTCAGCATAATTCTTCTCCAAATTATTAATCATTTAATAAAATATATTAAAATTTATTAAATTTAAACAATTAAAGACTATTTAAGACTTTATTAGTGCACTGGCCCTTTTAAAGCTTGATTAGCTCAATTAAAGCCTGAAATCAGACTGAGCCCAATATAGGACCAACCAAGATCGATTCTCCTTCAATAGACAGGTCACCATGCAAAGTCACAAGCCCAGATAAATCTGATTGAGACCGTCCCGATCCAATCAATTGGCAGCCCTAGAGCCTGGGATTAAGGCCCTCTCTCTCCCCTTGCTCTGGGCTGATTTGCAAAGTATTTCTAAACAGCCCAAAGGTAACTAGTGGGGGTATCCAGTCAAGTGGGTGGCAGATTCCTTTGGTAGGTTCGCTATGATTTCTACTAAGAATTTGGTTCGTTCTCAAATGGCCCCAATTCCATGGGCCAAAGTGGTGTGGTTTTACGGATATATTCTTAGGCATAGCTTCATCATCACTTGGAGGGTGCTAACCCTCACTTTTTTTCTACTCAGCCTTCCTTAGCAGCCTTAGTATCCCCAATTGTTGCCTTTGAATTGCTCGAACGCCCAAGAATACATAAATTATTTACTTCTCTCTTGTTCATTCTCTAGGAAGATCTAGAATGGAATCCTTGCCAAATGTTGGTCTTTTCCTAGAAAAATTGATTATTTTGACAGAAGTGAAATTGAATCTTGTCCCATTTTAATGAGAAATCAGTTTGTGACATTATTGGCCACTTGACAGCTTTTGTGTTACAATTTACCACATTCGATGAGAGCATAACAAGAGGAGATGGTCCTCCACCTCTGGGACATATTAGCAGATTAAAGCTTCTATTGGCTTAAGTTGTGCACCTGTGACTACTCCTTTGTTTGCGTTCAGTTTTTTTTTTTTTGTAGAGATTTTCATAGGTTTCTTGGGTGGGTCCGCACCCCATGGAGAGCGTTAGATCTATCCCCCACGAGAAGATGATCAGGACTTGTAAAAGTTCATTTTTGTCAGCGGCATGGTCTAGGAAATGAATTCCCACACCCCACGGATGGTGTGAGATTTGTATCCACCCGCCCCCATGTGGGGAGCTGATCCGGACCCATAAAAGTTTGTCTGTGTAGTTGGCATGGATTAGGGAATGAATTCTAGTCTCCAAGTCTAACAATCCATAATTACCCAAGATGTAAAATTTTCAAATTTTTCGAAGACTTCAAGTTGTAATTATGTTGATAAAAAAAGTATGGAGCTTTTGTCAATACTCGTAGAAGTATGTTGAATTTTGAAGGATACAGTAGTCTAAGGTGATCCTAATTCTCCAAATATAAGAATGGAAGTCAAAATCTACAGATCTCTCCACTTGATTTTGAATGAATTTTCTACAAGAGAGAAGAAAATTGAGATGGTAATAACTTTTTTCTTCTAAGAGAGTAAACTTGTCAACTAATGTTTCAAATTAAGCTCTATATTCTTGTAAATGGTCACCAATAATCAAAGCACTAAAGCCACGATTTTTTGGAAAATGGATTCTTACTGGAGGATTGCATAACCTCATGGTTGAACTCACATTAACCCAATCCGAATCCAAGCTGTTGGAGATGAAATATGTTTGGTAGTGGATCATGAATTGAATCTTAGTGATCTTCTCTTCCTTATAAATGAAAAGTCTGCTTTAAAATCATGAAACTTTTCAATGATCATTCTTGAATAAATGGAATTCCCTCCGCCAACACTCTTGAAGAAAAATCCATTTTCTTAACATCGTTGGTGCAGAAGAAAATACCATCACTAGGAATGTCAACTAAGGCAACACTGGTGTGGTTTGCACCACATGTTCAACTAGAAGTCAAAATAATAAAAAATATATGATTTTAGGGAAAAATTTTCTAGATGTCCATAATAGAGACCTTTAATTATAAATCCACTTTAAATACCATCACATGGACGAATGATGTACCTATCCGACAGTTGGATAGAGAATTTATGATTTGGATTAGCGACATATCAAATTTCGAAGCCTAATACAAGAATATATCATCTCGTGTATTTGCATGCATCTCTATGTGTGTCTACCACTACTCTGCACTTCCTTACAATCTTGGGTTTTTCGAGCTCCCCCATACGGCCGACTCTGATAGATCTTTTATATATATATATATATATATATATGAATGTCAATTTATTGCAAAGAGATCAAAAGAGACAAAAGAGGAAAATAATATCAGAGAGGGCTAGACAGATCCCTTGAGCACCTAAAACAGCCTCAAAACCAAGACACAGCCCACAAACAAAGGGCAAGGAACAACTAAACTTGAAATGTAAGTAGAGTACCAAAGGGTTCACCTATCCATGAAATTTGGCTTCTTTTTTTTTTTTTTTTTTTTTCATGATAGTTGTTGGGAATGTAAAAACCCATTTATAAGTTGGGTCAGTTTCAGGCATAGGGAATTAGGGGTTGCATCCATGCCAATTAACTTGGGTTAAAATCGTCTACAATTCGGATATGGTACAATTCCGTGAAATACCACCTTCAGGGGGTGACACGTGACTGATACCAATGCAACGGTCCAGATCTGGTACAACTAATAAAACTTTAAATCAGTGAAGAGTCATTTAAATTAGATCTGGACCGTTGCATTGGTATCATCTACATGTCACCCCCTGAAGATGGTATTTCACAGAATTATACCAGATCCGAATTGTAGACGATTTTTTTCCAATTAACTTAGTAAGAACCCTAGCTAGAACAAGCACCAAAGGAACTTTCTAGCTAGTTCTTGTCTAACTATGGTGAAGGTCCAAGCCAAATGCAACTAGTGCACCACACCACCCCAATGGTACTGAGAATACTTCCAAAGTTCCAACTTTTCCACATAAAGCCAATAGTAGGGAGACCCTCGTTCCTTCCAACTTGTAAGAAACAATCAAAAATAAAAAGCACTACAAAACAGATGCTTTGGCTAAATCTTTATTTATGATACAGAAACTTAAAAACTCTCTTTTTTAACTGAAACAAAGATGAAATAGCCAAATTTGAAAGGAGAAAGCATCAAAGATCAGTAATGGATGACATAAACATTATACTCCACCACAGCATCCCCTGTTGCTGGGTCTAACCAGTGGGTCTTAGCATGAGCATAGCCTCGAGCAAACCGGAAAAGCCCACTCCCTCCGACCACCGGCATCTCTCTCACCTCCGACCACACTGGGTTTCTCCCAAGTATACTCAGTGTGCTCCCATTGTACTTCCCTTCCATGAAAGCATAATTAAGGGTCATTAAGAGACCCAACTCACTCTGTGAAGCCGATGCATAGATCCCTTGAGCTCTTCCTACAAGCTTTGAGGTAGCCTCTGGCTTCTCTGTTAATGGATCATCCATCATCACCATCATACCAAACTCTGTTGGTGATTTCTTTGAAGATTCTGCTTCAGCAACCTTAATGGCAGTTGGGTTACGTCCACTAACAATATCATGAAAGTAGAAGTGAAGGTGGCTCATCTTCTCCTCCTTAGATTCTAGTGGTCGAGTCCTAGAGAAGCTGTGAGATTCGCCGTCCACGATGGCAATGGTCGAGAAAGTGATGAAGATGGCTAAGAAAACGATGAGTTTAGGGAGAATTCCGGCCATTGGGAGCTTGATGAGTTTTGGTGGTAAGTGATCTATATAGAAAGTGAAGAGATTGGGTTAATTTGGGTTATGGCTTGTGGTTGTGTTTGGCTTTTATAGAGAAAGGGCCTCGTTTTCCTTAAGTCACCTGAAGGGAATTTTTTGACCTTGGGACTTCAGATGTGTATGAGGGGATATCAGAAGGATATTTTACAAATTATATTAAAATTTTATAAGAATTTGTGAACATTAAGGGCCCGTTGGATTTTGTTTCCTGAAACGTGTTTTTTCATTTTTCTATATTTAGAAATAGAAAAACACCCTAAAATCGATTTGATTTTTCTTTTTCATTTCCTTGTTTTTTAAAATAAAAATAGAAATTTATGCATATTCTATGTCTGGAAACAGGAATGGAGAAACAAGTCAAACTTGTTTTTCTGATTCTAAAAACAAGTGGAAGGGACAAATTTGTGAAATATTCGATACTTTACACGACCTACCCCAACCCCAACCCATTGTTGAAGCTTCTCGCTATCCAAATGCTACGATTCCAACCTAGTTGTACGAAACTCACAGTTTTGGATTGCCTTCATTCTTATGAAGCTTATCTCCATGAAGCATACATGCAACTCCAACATCATGCCTTCACTCATGAGTTGCATACCTACAATGTCGTGCCTTTGCTTGTATCTTAGACCCAACTACATTGTTGAATACGTGTTGGGAAACAGAAAAATCACACTTTTTACAGTTCCAAAAATTGTTTCTTAGCATAAACAAAAAAAATTGTTTCTACTATTTTTAGACACAGAAACAATAGAAACAAAATCAAACGGACCCTAAGATGGTGTGATGAACCTCTGTAAAGGGACAGTTTTCCTTAAGTCACACTGAAAAAGAATCATCCCTTCACCACAGGGTTTTAGATGCTTTGAGGGGATATTGAAAGAATATTTTATAAAAATATATTAAAATTCTAAAAAGATGTATGAACCCTAGCTTGGTGTGCTTAAATTTTCCTTAGGAAAGCTTCCTTCATAAACAGTCTAGAAAAATAAAAAAGATAGACTAGAGAAAGTGAGACATGGGACGAAAGAAAGAAAAAGAAGCCTTGTTGTGATGAGTCACAACTCAAAAGGTCGTAGGAGTGGGGCTATGGTTCACATGAACCAAGGACCTGAATAGGTTTGACAGATTGTCTGGTCTAGGAAATCAAGATTGATTTTTCCATTTTAATGGCCAAGCAACCTCTTCGTGGGATGTGGGAGCAGTTCATTGGTACATGCGTAAAGATCGTTAAATCTTCTTTTTTACTGACCCACAATTGATTAAACATGGTCTCCCCTTTTTTCCTTTTTTTTTTTTTTTTTTTTTTTTTTTTTTTCTAGAAATCTTGTCTCTTATTATTTGTTTCGGTGGGTCTGACTGGGACCCATTTAAAGTTTGGTCACTCATTGTGAATGGCCAGGGACTACTTTAGCAATTATTGGAGAACCTTTTGCCCTACATTGGAGGTTGTTAATTAGTCGGCCCACTAGGCAAAAGAGCACAAATTTGTCATGTTCAGTCGATTCCAAACATGCTTGATGCAACGGTGTCAATCAATTCAGCTATAAAGAATGTAGAAATCAAAATCGAATTGAAAAATACAAATATTTTTTTAAAACCAAAATTGAATCGATTTGATTTGGTTTAGTTTCAATTCATATTCAGTTTAGGTTTCATCTTTTTTCTTTTTTTTAAGCATTTCACCAATAAAAATATATAAAATTGAACTAGTAATATAATTGACTCAATGACCCATAAAAGAATGAAGGTTTTTTACAAGGACAGTATTTTGGAAGCCGAAGGACAAGCAGTTTGGATATTTAGATAAATTCTTTATTCTTGCCTAATTTTTTGTTCATATGGTTTTCATATTTTGCTTTTTACGGATTGAAATTTTAAGACCCAAGTGTGAGTATACACATTTTATGTATAAAAAAACAAACTAATTCACATGAGAATCTTGAATGGATCACTATTAGTTGTTCAAGGAACAAGGTACTTATTAGTAAGTTGCAATAGGTCTCTTTATCTAAGATATTCTTATCGGTATGCTAAATTCATTGTATGTGGAAACAAATGCAAAAAATACTCAATAAGGAATCCAATCAGTGTGGAACCTACCTCTGGCACAAAGGACCCACACCTCCTTGAAAGGTGTAAGATTTATCCCCGCCCATCCCCACATGGGGATCAAGCTGATCTAGACTCCTCAAATTAAGTTTGTTTGTGTCGGTGGCATGCAAGGTCTAGGAAATGAGTTCTAACTCCAAGTCTTAACAATCCATACATACCCTAGACATAATATTTTTTATTTTTTGAAGATGTCTAAGTTGTCAAGTTGATAAATTTATAGAGCTTTTGTCAATACTCATTTGATGATGTTGAATTTTGAAAGATACAATAGCATGAGGTGAAAGAATCCTAATTCTTCAAACATAAGAATCAAAATGTAAAGTCAAAATCTATAGATCCCTCCACCAGTTTTGAAAGAATTTTCCACAAGAATAAGAGAAAATTGAGATGGCACTAACACAACTCTTTCGAGGAAGGAATCCATCTCGTACGTCTTTTTTTTTTTTTTTTTCCTTGAAAGCTTAAGACTTTATTATTGTGAATGATATACTAAAATGAAAAAATGGAGTTCTTCTTTCATTTGGGAAAATAAGATACATGTAGCCATTTAACTATTTCTACCATGTGTGTGGATGACTGATTTAAGTGATGTTACCTTTGATCCATATAGGTAATTTGTCAAAATTATTGGCACATCTTAACTGTATGGCGCGTAATTAGGTAGTATAATATGGACTTGGATCCTCTCCAGCACGTTGAGGGTGCATCGGACGGTGGCAAAACCCAGCATGCACCTCAGCAATCGGATGTGTGTTGGGCACACTGACGGAACTGGAGAAGTCTAGTTCCATATAATTTTTTCGAGTAACATTCTCTAGTAATGTTTCAAATTAAGTTCTATATTCTTCCACAGTATCACAACGCACCAAGCATGAAAGCCACGTATCTTTCAGAAATTGGATTCTTAATTAATTAAAGAGAGCTTAATTAACCTCGTCGATAAACTCACACTAACCCCATCACAAAACTTGACAAGCTTCTGTACCTAATAAATGGAATGTCCACTTTAAAATTGTTAGACTTCTCAACTACCAATCTTGAAAAAATGGAGTTCTCTCTACCACTCTTGAAGAAGAAAAAAAATCCCTTTTTTCCTCGTATCCATGGTGCAAATGATCATACCATCTCTAGGTAATGCAGGGCCAGATTGGACCAAGTGTTCAATTAGAAGTGAAACTAAAATTTAAGGTCTTAAGAAAAAAAGATTTCTATATATCCATAATGGAGACTTAATTATAAATTTATTTTAAATATTATCATGTGGACAAATGATGTAGCTATCCTGACGGTTGGATAGAGAGCTTATGGTCTAAATTAATCATGTATTTGCATGCATCCCTAATCCTTATGTATGTCTAGTCATGTTTTAAATATTTCAACCATTAATGTGCATTCTCTCACAGCCTTGGATTTTTACCTCATGCATTATTGACACCTAAAGTGGTAGTGTGGAAGCCCATTTATATATAAGTTGGTTCGGTTTCAGGGAGAGGAATCGCATGCCACCCTAGTTAGAACCCTAGGAGCCAGCACCAGAGGAACTTCGTAGTTCTTGTCATCCCATAGTGGAAGCCAATGTCAAATGCAACCAGTGCTCGTTAACCTACCACAGCTACCACTCACACAGCAGTACCACACCACCCCACTGAGAATAATTCAACACTGCCAACTTTTCCACATAAAGCCAACGACAAGGAGGCCCTCTTCAACTTTTAATAAACAACATAAAGTAAAAACATCACTACATATAAAAACAGATGGTTTGGCCAAACTTTTATTTTTGAGTTGTGAACTTTATTAACGAAAAAGGATAGACCTTCACACATCGGTATGATTGTTCTATTGTAACTTAGTGATCTTGGATTTAAGTTGAAATACAATCTTTTCTTAATCTCTCCGGTAAAATGGGGTAAACCGATGTATATTATGATCCTCTCCATACCCCACAGTAGTGGAGGCCTCATGCTTTTTCACTTTAATAACTTAACTGAATTAACATGTGGTGTAATCAATTAAAAGCAAATAAGCTAAGGCATATACATCTTAGGCACCATTTGACAATATTCTGTTTCTGTCATTTCTGCGTTTTCTTGTTCCTAGAAATGGAGAAACAACTTAAAAAGCATTTAATAAAGTTATTCTATTTCACCCGTTTCTAGAAACATAAATCAAAATTTATGTCTATTTACAGTTCTAGAAACGACTTTGACAAAACAAGTTGGACTTGTTTCGTCATTTCTAGAAACAAATTTGAGAAAGAAAAAAAAAAGTCTGATGCGCCCGATAAATCTCTCAACTATTTAAACCTAAAAAGAGGCAACCTAACCCTCTCTCCCTTTTGGGCATCTGATGATACTATTGTGTTTTTTAGTGGCTTTATGTCTGAAAAAAACGTTTCGATAAACATGTTTATCAAACACCAAAAAATTCATTTTTGTTTCCGGAAACGTGGAAAGCCAAACATGAGACACATTATCAAACGGTGCCTTAGTGAGTTTCATAATCGTAGATTTAAATTGGGAGAAACTAAGTGTTGGGGATTTCGACTGTCCTATTGCTTTTTGTTTGTTTTTTCCCCTGTAAATGGCAATACCAAATGTGGAGGGTCGAAGTAATTGAGCTGTCTGAGTATGAGTGGACGTTAGTTCTGTAATATTTTTATTTTGTAATTCTATTTTACTTGACAAAAAAAAAAACAAAATTTCTAAGAATTGAAAGGAAAAGGCCTCATAGATCAGTAATGGATGACATAAACATTATACTCGACCACAGCATCCCCAGTTTTAAAATCGAACCAGTGAGTCTTAGCATGAGCATAGCCACGAGCAAACCGGAAAAGCCCACTCCCTCCGACCACCGGCATCTCTCTCACCTCCGACAACACTGGATTTCTCCCAAGTATACTCAGTGTGCTCCCGTTGTACTTCCCTTCCGTGAAAACATAGTTAAGGGTCATTAAGAAACCCAAATCACTCTGTGAAGCTGATGCATAGATCCCTTGAGCTCTTCCAACTAGCTTAGACGTAGCCTCTGGCTTCTCCGTTAATGGATCGTCCATCATCACCATCATACCAAACCCTGTTGGTGATGTCTTTGAGGATTCTGCTTCAGCAACCTTTATGGCGGTTGGGTTACGTCCACTAACTATATCATGAAAGTAGAAGTGAAGGTGGCTCATCTTCTCACGCTTAAGCTTCTTGGATTCTAGTGATAGAGTCCTAGAGAAGCTGTGAGATTCGCCGTCGACGGCAGCGGCAATGGTCGAGAAAGTGATGAAGATGGCTAAGGAAACAATAAGTTTAGGGAGAATTCCTGCCATTGTGGATTGTAGTTGGAAATGTGGTGGTATGTGATCTATATAGAAAGTGAAGAGATGGGGTTTGGGATTGTGTTTGGCTTTTACAAAGAAAAGTTCAAAAGAAAAAAGATTGATTCCAAAGAGAGTTATGGAATAGAAAGAAAGAAAAAAAAAGCCCTTGTTGTGATGGATTAAAGGACGGAGAAGTGGGGGTTAGGGTGAGTCTACATCTTCTATAGCAAGTAATGAGGTGTGATGAACATTGGATGAATGAGAGCATCTAAATGCGCGTCTTAAAGGACTCTCAGCTACCCAACACTCATTGTACCAATACAGTGATTGTAGACGATTTTCAAACGGTTTGGGTTCACATCAATTACAGGATGTGAATGGTAAGGATGTGAATTTGTAACCGAAATCGAACCGATCCATTTACACCGAAATCGCGAAAGCGTTTAGTAAATGGTGCATTTATTGGTTTCAAGTTTCAGGCCGATTAGCTAAACGGGTCGGGTCGGTTTTAACCACGGAACCCGTTGGTTTCAAACAGAATTGAAACCGTTTAAAACCGTTTAAACCGATCCGATTAATCCGTATAACAATTAAATAAAGAAAGGGCAGTAATCCATATAACAATTAACAATTAAATTAAGTGTTCATCCTACTTTCGTATAATTTATTGCAATTCAGTTCAAGTTTAGGCTTTAGATCATAAACTTGTAATCCATATATGTTACTATGTTATTATGTTATCATAGATGGGGTGTTTTGGCTAAACCACCTGTCATTTTAATATCTTATGCTGTAGAATGCTGAATTTGGATGTTGTATGATATTAGTTCTAAATGTTTGAGAATAGCCATGCAAAGAAATAGCACTAGATTATCAAATTAAGACATACCATCGTTAATATAGAATCTTTTATTTGTAGTTGGTAATTATTTTTTGATAAGCTTATGATCTTCAGTTTAGAGATAGTTGCAAGTTATAACAAACTGATTATGAATCGTTTTACAAACTGTATGGAATAAACCGAAACCGAACTGTTTAAAACCGTGAAACAGAGACCGTTTAGAAACTGTGAAAACTGAAATCGTTTACTAAATGGTCACGATTTCAGAAAGTGGAATCATTTAGTAAATAGTACAATTATGATTTTAGTCAAATAAATATGAACTGAACCAATCTATACCGTTTAAACTGAAATCAAATCGATTAACACCCCCAGTGCATGGAGTTGAAAGTTGTCTGGCCTAGAAAATCAAAACTGGTTTTTCCTTTCTAATGGGCCAAGCTAACAACCACTTAACTGAGACGTGGGAGCAGGTTCATTGGAAAGTGTGTAAAGCTAAATCTTTTTCTCGACCAGCTTGAAGATACATGGGCCACAGTATTGTTAATTTGTCTGGTACTTCACAGGGTCTCGTTGACCCATTAATTAAGTCCAGATTATTGTGGAATGTAGACTGGGCCAAAGGAGCCAACTTCAGCAATAACTGGGGTGACTTTTTGCGCCTAAATTGTAGGTGTTAGTTGGCCCACTTGACAAACGAGGACAGCTGGGACCTAGGAGGGGCCACGCGTCTTGTTCAATCAAACCAAATAGATTTTGTAAAGTTCAAATTATTGGGTGGAAGATCATATTGGTATATGAAAGACAATGAAGGATTACTCCCAACATGAACTACTCAGTGTTGGATAATCGTTTCTGAGTATGATACCATTTATTGGGAGTCTTGGTATTCGAGTATAATTCATCATTAAATCTGTGTTTGGTAGTCAAGAAAAGAAATAAAAATAAATAAATAAATATAAAATATAAAATAAAATAAAATAAAATGATAAAAAAATTAAAAAAATATATGTTTATTTGGCTATTATTCGTATAAAAAATTCATATTTTCTTATGTTTTCTTATGTATTTGGTAAGATTTTTTTCTTGACAATAAAAAAAAATTTCATCATTCCAAAGATAAATTTTGAAATTCAAAAAAGAATCTTTTCCTGATTGAAGGCATGCCAAATAGAAAGAGAAATCCTTAAAATAAAAAAATTGTATTTTTTTTTTTCTTTTCTTTTTCCTTTTTGCTACCAAACATAGCCTAAAAATTAACTATTAAGAAGAGGATGGTCCTATCATTAAGTTTTTGCATCAGGTTACTCATATCTAATTTGAGATAATTGTTTTCACCAGAATTCTAACATTTTCATAGTTGCAAGGTTCATGGTTTAAAACTTTCAATAGAATGCTTTAACAATAACTCTATTTTACAGCAAGATTTTGTAATTGTGGTCAGGGTTCAACATTTAAAGTTTCATGAAAGCTCTCTTCAATAATCTCTCCTTTTCATGCAATTAATCAGTTTCATCATATGTAGCCATCCAAAAGAACCCCCAATAAGTGACATGCTTGCTATCAAAAAAAAAAAAAAGTGACATGCTTCTCGTCTAACTTTAAGATGAAACTTAATACATGAAATCCCATCCCCACCTCCACTCAAAAGAATAAAATAAAATCTAGACATGAATCAAAGAATAATCGGCAAGTTTCTATATTGCAGCTAGATGGTACCAACATTTCAACCATTTTTTTATTTTTATTATTTATTTATCTATTTATTTATTTATTTATTGGGATAGAATCCTCTACCAATTATTTAGTATGACCAAAATAGTCCTACTTCTTGGTATGTATAAAGAACACAAAAATAAAAATATTTCCAAGGATATAGACCTGCTTTAGTAACCTATTGATACCCTCATCTTCCTCTTGGCAGGTCAAATACCCGGAAAAATAGTCCAGATTTTTCAGAATCCAAATCCAAAGATATATAATATATGGAACAATGTATGTTGTCAGACAGCATGACTCATCCTCGTGTCTACCTAAGTCTATCCTCCTTGTAAAAATAACCTATCCAACCCACATATATTGTACCAAAAGGAGGGCATTGATTAGATCTTGCATAGACGTAGGTGTTGGGGATTCTTTACCATATTAAATATATGAATAACCCTATAGTGTTTAGAATACAAGAATTATCAACCAATCATAAAAGATTAATCATAAGTGTAGTCCCTAAACCAAGAACAATAAAGTATCCCATCTTAGAATACATAACCATATAGATTTATCATATCTATAATAATCAATGGGACAACCATGACATGAACCATAAATGGGAATAAAGAAGTACCTGTGTCCCATAAACATAGATCATGAACCTCTGTCCCATGTGGTTAAACATTACTCCCATGAAGATGACAACGACGAACTACGCAAGTGGAGTCCTTCTACTGAGATCTTCTGCAGCCTCTTACTCTAGGATTTCCTTTCTTTCTGTGCACTTGCTCTTGTGGGAAAGCCGTGCTCCCAAAACCAATAAGGCATTAAGTAAAGTAATGGTTGCAGGGACCGTCAGTATTCTATTTATAATAGAATGCCTAAAACCCTATTCCACTCTCACAATGGAAAGAGCTACGAGTTTCCTAATCAGAGTGGGTATATAATTGTTTGGGCCCAATGGATAAATCGGTATCAGTTAAGCCCACATAAAAATCCTAACAATCTCCCACTTGGGCTACACTGATACTGATGTCTTTCCATTGACTCCTGGCCAAATAATCCCAAGACTGAACACCACTTGTTTGAGATTTAAAATGTAACCGCAAGCGTACGGATCAGTGTAGCTACGGGTCGAACACAGGGAGAGCAGCCACTTTATTTTTTATTTCTTTTAATAATGCGAAAGTGAACTGATTAATGGTTGTGATCTAATTCTAATTACCGTCCTAAAAATAACGTCCTAACCATTCGTCATCTAAGAATTTAAAGACGCAAGCCACGCAATTAAAATTAAATAAATAAATAACTAAAAATAAACAACCCACGTAATTAAAAAAATAATAAATAAATAAAGGAAAAAAAATGCTGAAATAAAAATAAAGTAAAAGAAAGGGGATAAAGCTAGAGAGAGACTCACAAGTAGGTTTCTCTACTTAGCCCGAGGGATGCATCATAATATGAGCTTCCCTACTTGACCAGAGAGTCACTCTTACAAGGGTTTCTCTACTTGGCTTTAGGGAAAGGGAGACAATTAAAATAAAAGTAATAAATTGATGGTTCTATGGCTAGGAGGGGCAAAGCCAACACATACACTAGCCATGAACCTTGGGGGAAAGGGATAGCAATAATGTAACGACTGAAAATAAAAATCCTAAATTAAGAAAGAAAGGGTAGTCAGAAGAGGGAATGAGAGGGGGGAGAGAAGACTACTGAAGGAGCCTACTTACTTGAATCAATGCTTGAACTTGAAAAAAAAATTGCTCACGGCTCGTGATCTTGTCACCTAGATCTAAGCCTAGAACTATAACTTAAAAAATTACAACTCAATTGCATAAATCATAAACATAAAAAGGCTGAATAAAAATAAAAGAGTGCTTGCATTAATTGACATAAAAAAAACTATTACAAAAGTGATTAAAGCAAAAATAGAGAAGAACTAGAACTAAAGAGAGAGAGGAAGAGAGAGAGCAACTAAAGAAAACTAGAAGAAGAATGAATTGTGTCCCCTCCTCTTACATGAGTTGTATTTATAGGGAATGGAGAGGTAGGGTAACAATTTTTTATTTCCTAAAAGAGAGAAACCCACAATTGATTGTGAGATCTTTTGAGTCCAAAAGTGCTAAGGTGGAGGAGAGAGAAGAGAGAAATAAATTTCTTCTTTCCTTTTTTTTTTCCTAATTTTTTTTCTTCTTTTTCTCTCTCCTAGGGACGATTTTCTTCTTCTTTGTGTGATTTGAGCAATATTTGGTGATGATGTGGAGGAGAGAGAAGATTTGGACAATCTTTGGTTCTCCCCTTTTTTGTCTCTTTCCTTTTTTTTCTCTTCTCTTCTTGCTTCCACGATTTTCCTTTCCTTTTTTTTTCTTTTTTCTTGTGCAAGAACCCTTCCACGATTTTGCTTGCTTCTAAAGCAGAAAATCTTCAACAAAATCTTCTAAAAAAAACAACCATAAGATTCGAACTTGAGACCTCTTGGTGAGCAAGAGAATTTTGTACACCATAGCTCACCAACTAAGCTAGGTAGTTGTTGTTACCAAAAACAAATCTTTAATCACTTAAAGATGTGGTCCATCGATCCTTGTTGGCATTTGGAGTATTCCTTGTACCTCTGGGACAATTGCAAACGGGCTGATTCTGCATCTCGGTTCAGTTCTGATCCATTATTCTTTTTCTGACCCGAAAAAGAATAATCATTTGTACGGGTGACCAAACGAATGTGTACTTTTAATTGAACACGTCCATCTTGCTCAGAATTTCGTCCTCTTCGCAACCATGGAAAGAAATAGGACCTCTTTACGTGTAAAATTGAAGATATAGCTCCCGATAGTCCTTAAGGCCTTGAAAATATAAAACCTGCAAAAAGAGAGTAAAACCCAAGGTAGCTCCATTCTAAATATGTAAAATGCATGTTTTACTACCCTAGATTTCACACATAAATGTGCTCATCAGACGCGTACTTGGGATTGTATCCCAAGTATGCGTCCAAAGTGACGTCGATGAGAAGGTCTATCTTTGGTAAGGGATTGTTGTCTTTCGGGCAGGCCTTGTTTAAATCCATAAAGTCGATGCAGATCCTCCACTTCCAGTTTGCCTTTGGGACCATAACCACGTTGGATATCTATTCGGGGTATTGAATTTCGTAGATGAACTTTGCTTCTAGTAACTTCTCTATCTCCTCATCTATCTTTTGCTGCCTCTCGGGGGCAGAGATCCTCTTCTTCTGTTGTACTGGCTTTTTAGTAGGGGTCGATGCTCAAATGATGCTTTATTACTTCTCGATCTATACCAGGCATGTCTGAGGCCAACCAGGTTAAGAAGTCAGAATTGCTTTGAAGGAATGAGATGACTTTTTCCTATTGTTGTCTTGGCATTGTAGCCCTAACTTGGAATTAGCGAGTACTATCCCCTTCTTCAGCTTCGACTTGCATTAGCTCCTCAGCCAGTTCTCCCCTCTGATAATTTGTATCATCGAGTAGATCTTCTATCAAGAGTGCTTCGCCCGCCTTTTCCTTTCCCCATAAGGCAGTGGCGTAGCATTTTCGGGAAGTCTCCTGATTGCCTCGACACTCCCCAACCCCATTCTTAGTTGAGAACTTAGTCTTGAGGTGTGGTGTGAAGACGACAACCTTTAATTTGGTTTAAGCTAACTCTCCCTAGTATGGCATTATACGTTGAAGTGATATTTACTACCAAGAAGTTGATCATAACTATTACCTTGCGGTCTCCAGTACCTGCCCTTACTGGCAACTCAACCGACCCTTCTACTTTGATCGGGGCACTTGAGAACCCTTACAACGGGTGTTCGACCTTCTTCAGCTTTCCTTTATCTAAACCCATTTTCTGGAAGGCTTCAAGGAATAGGATCTCAGCTGAGCTGCCGTTATCCACCAAGATCCTTTTTACTCTGAAATCCGTTATTGTCATGGTGATTACCAGGCCATCGTCATGTGGCGTCTGCACCCCTTCCAAGTCATCATCCGAGAAGGAGATAACCGTCCCCTTTCTTTCCTTTTTGTTTAACCATTCGGCCACATGCACACTTCTCGCATAGGATTTCTCTTTCCTAACCGAGGTAGAACTGTGTCCGGTGGTTAGGCCTCCACTAATGGTCTCTATAACCCTAGTTGGGATTTTATGATCATCATAGGGATGATGGTGCGCCTCCTCGGGTGTCCGATCCCTTTGCCATTCCTGATTATCTCGACGGGTTAGCCCCCTTCTTTCATGGTGACCTCTACCGTCTCTTTGGCAGTTATTCCTACGATCATTGCCGTCTTGGGCATCCTCCTTTTAACGGTCTATGAACCGACTTAGATATCCTCTTCAGATCATTCCTTCTTTCTCTCCCTTCAGATGCCAACAATCTTCGGTGTCATGGCCATGGTCTCTGTGGAAGTGGCAATACTTGTCCTTATTGCGTCTCTCAGAATGTTGTCCCATCTTCCCTGGCCACTTCATGACTCTGGCATGTGGGGTTTCTTTTATCTACATTAGCACATCCGTTCATCTCCAGTTTAACGGCGCATATCTCTCGAACTTCTTCGACGGACTGGGTGCCCGATCACATTCGGACTTTCGTCTCTTGCCCTCAGAAGGTTTGTCATCGCCTCTTGAGGTCTTTTTTCTCCCCACCTTGGCTTTAGCTTGAAGGGTTTCTTCCATCTGAATACACTTATCATACTGAGCCCGTAACTCAGCTAGGTTCTTCGGTGTATGCTTCGCCAAAGACTTATTTAGCTCTTTATCTTTGATTCCTCCCAATAGGGCCGCAAACTCTTCTTTCGAGTCTAAACCTCTGATCGTGATCTTCTCTTGCTAGAAGCACTTTATGTAGCTCCGCAGTGACTCTCCTTCATGTTGTTTGACGTTGGTTAGGTTTAATGTGGTCTTCTGAAGGGGTTGGCTACTGGAGAATCCATTCACGAAAAAGTAACTCAAATCGCTGAAGCTATAAATTGATTTCGTCTGCAGGCGTTTATACCATTACCTTGCCTCTCCTCTGAACATTAAGGCAAGGCATGAGACATGATATTTTCTGAGACTCGGTGGAACTGCATCGCAACCTTGAAGCCTTCCAGATGATCGACGGGGTCCCCAGACCTATCATAGCTGTCATATTTAGGCAGATGAAAATTGATCGAGAGCGGGTCCCTCATAACCTCATCAGCTAGAGCCGTGTCATTACTGAGGTCCATCTCACGAGTTCCTGTCTGATTTTCTGCTACCTTCCGGATCTCGTCTTTTAGGTCTAGGATCATCTACTTCAACCTGAGTTCTCATGTATCTGTCCGTCTCCTTGGTGTGGTTCCTCATGCCTGGCCCCGGTGGCGTGCCACGTCCTCTCTTTTGGTGCGGGGCTTTCCCTCATTGCTCGGTTATGAGGATTCCGATCGGACCTTATTGATCATGTACTACTCCAATCCTCGTTTTGAGCTCGCTTTGGCTGGACATGGGAGCCTCACGATGCTCCGCTGGTCTTTTGAGAGACGGCCTTGGAGACCTCCTTCATTGTCTCGGCTATTCGGTTATACTTCTCCTGAAGGACTTCGAATTGCTCCCTTGTCACATATTCTGCGCCCTAGTAGGAGGTGGAGGATTACTATCTCCGCGCACCAAATATCCGGTCGAGCACTGGTCCCTAGCGGAACCTTCTCGATCATCATTTCCCCGTTCTTCACCGATTTTCGTCGAGGGGGTAGCCCTCCTGAAGGTTCCCCCTCATCCATGTTTATACTCGGTGCTACTCTTATTGTCTTATGATTGTAGGTTTTTCCCATCATTACTGTCGTTCCCACGGACAGCGGCAATCTGTCGCTGCCGAAAATTCGTATGAGCCGACCCTGCACAAGTACAGAAGGAAGAGGCCCAGAGGTATCTCCGGGATTAGTCCTCCGATGCCCAAGTTAGTGACCAGCAGAATAGTATTTTTATAGGAGTAATGGTGGGTGTTGGCGTACCTCCTCCAGGTTTCTTTTGGGTTCCCTCTTATAAGGTTTCTGGGCCTAAGGTTTCAGGAACCCCCGTCGGGTATCTTCTCCTTACGTGGTTTGAAGCCTTGTGGCCTCTATTGAATAGGTGATACGCGTCCCTCCCTCAAATGCCACATGTCTTTGCTTTATTGGGTGACAAATTCTACCGTATCAGGGAAAGATAATTTCAAGTGTAGTGATGAAACTCACTATCGTAGAGTCACATTATCTATGATCAAGAGATTCTGATGACGAAAAACTTTCTCCCGTCTTTATTGTAAAGTCTACTCAATGAAGATATGATTGGGATGATTATATACTTTATTTTTGGGTGACATGAAATAAACTTAATATCATATTATTGAAATCAAATCACGAGACTGTCGTCTATAATTGGTAGATTAAGTTTTCTTTGGCCACCTAGGGAAGAGAGAGTCTCTTCACCAATGGTGACATAACGTTAAGATTTGATCTTGAGTTTATCACTATCTCTTACTATCAATCATAATCTGAAATAGCTTTCCCCAATCTAACCAGAAGATCAAATAGGAGGGATGAAAAGATTCTCTCTAGAAACTAGGTCATCCCATATAACTTTATAAGAAGAAACCCCAAAACAAAACAACTAAGGCCAAAGATAATGGCCAGACAAAACCAAGAGGCCAAGTCTAGAAAGTACCAAGTGGAGATCAAGTAGCCCTAACAGTTGTTCATGGCATGGCTTCCTGATGTTTTTATAGGTCAAGGTGGTACGGTCACTTAAATTTCTTCTTCTTATTCTTACCATTCATATATTTCTCTACGTGTGTATGGATGTTTTATTGCACCAAACATTATATTTTCTATGAATAGGGTTGCATACCTATCTATTATTCACCATGCGTCATGCTGGTCAGACTTAGCTTCTTTCTACTTCCATGCCACGCAATTGCTTACGTTAACATGCAAGCTAGACTTCTTTATGAGCATGTTCCATACTATTGGACAAGGAAAGATTTGAGATTGGATAAACACAAAAGAAGGCATTGTAATCATAGAGATTAGATATATTTTGAGATATTAATATAAAACCCATACATTGACTAATCAAAGACCCAAAAGTCTATTCATCCGTGGTTTGTCCAGACAGTTAGGGTGAATTGAAGATTGTGTGGATAAGTACACGGTCCTAGGTTCGATTTTCTATCTATACATCTGCGATTTATGTAAAGAATGTGTCAGTGAGTTGCAGATTAGTCAAGGTGCAGCGTAAACTGATCCACACACCTTGGTTAATCAAAAAATAAAAATAAATAAATAAATAAATAATTGTCTAAAAAATGATTTTTTAATTGAAATACAGGTGTAGAAAATGATTTTTTTTTAAATTGAAATAAAGGTGTAGAAAATGATTTTTTTTTTTTAAATTGAAATAAAGGTGTTTCTATTCAATTCTAGCCGGGATCAATATTGACCTTGATTGATCCTATGCCCGATACCAAATTCATAAACCATGCTAATGAGTGAGACTTTTAACCTGATGAATCAAGACTTACATAAAGCTTATCTGGTGCAGCAATAATATTTGGGATCTTTTTTTTTTTTTTTTTTTTTTTCTCACGTGCTGAAATGTAATCTTTCTCCGATAATTTTTTTATTAATATTTTCTTTTCTAATTTAATATGTGGATCCTATTTGAATGATACACAACTTTTAGTATGACTTGCATATTCTTTTCTACACTAAAAACATAGGAAATCTTTTTTTTTTTTTTTTTAATATTAAAATAATAAGATGCAAAATTCACAAAGGGTAGAAATTTAATTTGATGAAGTCAGCTAAGTCAGTATGTGAATTTTT
Source organism: Macadamia integrifolia (assembly GCF_013358625.1). Lineage (NCBI taxonomy): Eukaryota > Viridiplantae > Streptophyta > Magnoliopsida > Proteales > Proteaceae > Macadamia > Macadamia integrifolia. The sequence continues at coordinate 4,144,478 of NC_056557.1, forward strand.
TAGGATTTCCTTTGAGACTGTAACCAAATGGATTTATCTTCCTTCGTGACAGAAATGATATATATTATAACTAAGAATTCAATGACATCATATAGATTACATACATACATTACCTTTGATATTGCCATCAATAGGGGTTTCTTGATCGTTATTTATAAAAACGAAATCAAAGCATTGATATTGCATCATAAGCTAACTCCCCTTGATGTGGGATAGGAAAACAATTGAAAATGAGAAAATTCTAGATTTAGCTGCATCTTTAGCAAGGTAATCCGCAATAGAAATTACCTCATGCATAATTATTTTGTCTTATACATAGTATAATCATATTGGCTACACTAATAATAATAATATTATTATTATATTATTATTATTATTATTATTATTATTAATTTAGACTCAATTGAATTTTAAATGTTATAAAATTGTTAGGCCTATGACATAGGGTTGAATTTTAAACAACATATTATCAAATTTTTGACAAGTGTTGCATTGGGTTGTTAATCAATTTCTTTTTCTCTTCACTTTGGGAGAAAAAAATATGTTGATACTCGAAATTCCACCCCAATCCCCTTGAGGGGATCACAAAAAAGACTTGAATGGATAATTAAAGCCAACCTATAGACATATTAGGATCAGGATCCTTTCCAACGACCCTTCAATTTTACTTGTACCTGCATCCCAACACACGTGAGTCCCACTATACACGCATTCCCAGGTGTTGGGATGCATGCCCAAATTAGGTTGGAGGGGTGTTGGAGGTGCAGGTCATTGTAGAGGAGCTGAATCTTATTGACGTTGGACTAAATATAATGGTTGTTGTCACCACTTACTTTACATCATGTCAAATCATCAATTTTATTTAACAAGTCAAACCTAATTATATATATATATATATATATATAGGCATATATATATGAAAAAAATACAATCTCACCATTTAGCCGCATTTATTTTAGCTTAAAAAAAAATTTATATGAAATAGAATATTCAAATCTTACTCTCTCTATTTTTTTTTTCTTTAAACAACTTTTACTTTAGATACCAATTTGCACTTGATAGGAAGGTAAGTTATGTACGAGACCTACTATCACTTCACTACCAAAAGCTCCCTGATCATAAGGTTTAATCTTGTTAATTTCTTTGTATTTTCCCTTTTGTTTGAGTTTGCTTGTCTTCTTAAATAAAGTTTGTTATTCTATTAAAATATTTTTTTCCTTTTGCTTTCTCATTACTCGATCAAAAACAAAAGGATTTCCCTAATTAAGTATTAATTATTCATAACCTTATAAAATTATCATAAACTTTATCACAAATGTGAAGTTTCTTTCATCCACGGTAGAAAGAACCTCTTAATCCATAAGATTCGATCTCAGGATATTTTGTAATTTTTAAAGGTCAAGTTAATGATGACATTTATTATTTCTAGAATCCAATTATAATGTTAAATCCCTTTGGATGAAGCTCTCTTCACCCCATAGTGGAAAAATGAAAACTTTATCCTTGCAAAATTTTTTCTTCCTACTCCTTCATGTAGTGCAGAAGAGTGGGCACCATGACCAAGGTTCCAAATGGGTCATCTCTTTTAACCTGAGAAATAAAATGAGTATGAATTGGGGGCTGGACATAAATGGTCAATTTCAACTTAATTGATTAATTAATGATTACATTTGTATATGTAAATGGGGAGACGAATTTCCATTATTCCACCTCATGAATATATAGATTCTCCCTTTTACTATATAATAATCTTTGTCAATTTAATGAGAGAATGGATTGAAAAATAAAAACCACGTGTACGTGTACAATGCGTGCTTGTGCACACGAACTTGTCACACGTGTGTCCTTTCAAATTTTTTTTTTTTTCTTTTAGTAGACCCCATTTTGGGGCCAGAGATAAGGATCCATTGGAGTCATTGGACCACTCTTATTACAGCAACTATTACAATAGTAGAGAAATAGTAGCATTTGAAGAAAGGATGGGACGTTGGAGGGTACATCAAACTGTCTAGCCAACTACTTACAGTAATATAGAGGGGAAAAAAATCGTCTGTAATTTTGATCTCATACAATTTCGTGAAATACCACCTTCAGGGGGTGACACGTGTATTGATACCAATGTAATGGTCCAAATCTGATTTAAATGACTCTTCAATAATTTAAGGTTTTATTAGTTATACCAGATTTGAACCATTGTATTGGTATCAATACACGTGTCACCCCCTGAAGATGGTATTTTATGAAATTGTACGAGATCGAAATTACAGACTATTTCAACCCAATATAGAAGTAGTACTATTTGAAGAGGGGATGGGGGTTGGAGGGTCGAACTAGCCACCTTCGTTGGACTTATGCTACATCGAACTGTCTAACCACTTGCCATTGAAGTAGAAGTTCATCCCATTCCTATCATCTTTTCAGTTTCCATTTTACATGCCAATCCCCCCCCCTCTCCCCACACACATACACACACACACACACGTCTCCTTAGTGGGTCTTCTGCCCCTGAAGTGGGCCTTACACAAAAAAGAGATGCTTCACTATCAGAGTTTCAGTCTCCATGCCAAATAAAGCGAAGGGGGTGGTGTGAAAGCATGTTTTGAAACATCAATTAGGATCAGCTGATTCAAAGTGAAATTGACATGATCCAATCGGTGTCCCATTTTGTTTCATTTTAGCAGTTTTTTGGGCGATTCCAACTGATTCAGATAAAAATTGGCACTAAACGATTTAATCCCCGTATTAAATTTTCAAAGCAAAGAGAAAGCTTTTCAAGAGAGAGAGAGAGAGAGAGAGATTTTTTATTTCTTTCACTTGGGAAAAAAAGTTACCTTTCCCACATAAGATTCCACAACGCGTAGAAAAATCGGACCACAAATCAAAACAATGATCGAACAGTGAGATTCTATGTGAAGCATGGTTTCAAGTATTGATTTAGGATTGGGAGTATTGGCCGTATCAGATTGGTATTGACTGAGATCGATTCCCAATCCCTGACCAATGTGGATTGATTATTCGAACCATTTTAGGGGTAAAATAATAAAAAAAAATTGTACTTTTTATTAAACATATGGATAAAATGGATTGATACCTATCAATCTGATCTAATCTAATCTGGATTCTTAGCACCAGTACCGATACCGAACCCTAAATCCTTGATGGGAGTGGGTTGAGGATCAATCTCATCGAAAAGTATTAAAACACACGGCCGATTGGCACACCAAAATTCACTACCTGACATACATCACCCCACAAAGATTTTACGTATCAGGCTTTTCACCTTCCACTTTTCCATGCCAAACCAAAAGAAGAGCGAAAATGTTTAAAAGTATTAAAGCCTGTGGACCAGTGTGGCCCACAGAAAGTCACTACCGACATGCATCGCACCACAAACCCTCAAAGGTATCCACCGATATTTCACAGTTTCACACTAAGACCAAAAAAAAAAAAAAAAACTCAAACCCCCCCGCCCCCAGAAATTTACGTAATCATACATATCATGTCCAGGACCATGGGCCCACTAAAAAAAAAAAAACCCCCATCAAAATCACGGAAAAAGCCTCTTCAACTCCCCTAAACAAGAGTTCACCTCCACCTCCCTCTCTTGAAACCCCTTCTCTCAAGCAATCGATTTAAACCCATCTCCTCCTCTCTCTCTCCACTATTCCATTTCGATTCACGAGTCTTGTACTTCCCTACACAAGAAAACAAAAACAAAAATAGTCAAGAATCAAGGAGTTAAAGACTCTTTAGTTCTACTTTGTTCTTATTCTATAATCCATTGCTTGCCTTCCATTTCTGACCCGTGACTCCTCCTTGTCTGTATCTTCCAAACCCTTAAAAACCCCTCCTTCTCCTTCCTTCTCTTCCATAATTCTCAATCCACAATGGGTAACACAGTTGTTACAGGCAAAAAAATGGCCAAGGTGATGTGCACCGACGGCAGTACCTTCGAGCTAAAGACACCGTTACGTGCCGGCGACGTAACCAAAGACTACCCAGGCCATGTCCTCATAGAATCGGAAGCGGTTAAGAATTTCGGAATCCGAGCAGAGCCATTGGAACCCCAACAGGACCTGAAACCCAGACGTCTCTACTTCCTTGTAGAGATACCAAAGTTTCAAGAACAAGAGAAGAAGAAGAGAAGCCTTCACAGGAAGGTTCAACCTGGGGTTCAGATGAATGCGAAGGAGAGAATAGAGAGTCTCATGTTGAGCCGGAGAGCCACGTCGGATTTGTCATTTGTAAAGGATAAGAATTTGGTTCATGATGCTGGGATGGTGAGGGTGAAGCTAAGGGTACCAAAATCGGAGGTGGCGAAGCTTATGGATGAGAGTCATGATGAGTCGGAAGCGGCGGAGAAGATTATGGATCTTTGTATAAGTAAGAGTGGACTCGCCGCCGAAGGCGGTGGCTACGGCGACGATGACGATTATACGTATACTAAAAGTGGGCCCCTCCTTGGTTATGAATCACATGGGGAGGACGATGGTTCGTACAGCAAGAGTGGACCTCTGCCGCAACCGTCGCATTGGAGGCCGGCGCTGAATAAAATCAGTGAGGGTAGTAATAAGCCTCATCGTCGTGCGGTAACGTTTCTAACTTTGTTACTTCTTATTACTGAGTCAAATGACTCGGTATCTTCTGTTTCTTTGCTTTCCTTTGCTTTTTGTGAAGACTTGCAGTTAAAGTATAGGGAAATTACTTGTTAAAGTTCTTGTGACCCAACAGTTGGAATCCTATGATTTATGTTCCAATGAGGTAATAGATTCACTTAACCAAAAAAAAAAAGAACTGTTGATAGATTCCAATCCTTAGGGCTTGCATCATCTATTGGTAAAATGTGTTCGTTAAAGGTGGGTCACATATGCCTTTTTGGCTTTTAAGGATGCTTCTTTTGTGTTATAAATGGTAGTGGATGGAACATATGTCTTTTGTTGGGATTTGGGCTCATATTCATAGAGACTAAAGACAAGAAAGTGATCCTACGGTTGGGAGGATCCGGCCATGAGTCCGTAGGTCATTCTAGTACTGAGATCATTCTTTGGTCCTTAGGTTGTGTGGAGAGGAATCCTATCCCTTCTATTGAGCAGATGTGCAACGGAACCAAATTCTTCATCTGATAGAAATGCGATGACTAGACTTAGGGAGAATTGAAGGGGTTTTTGATATATTTTAATTTTGATTGAGTGTACATATACTTCATGTACTACAATTATTTTTGTCATTCTATTATTATTATTGGAGGGATATTATTTTATCAAAAAATAGTAATATTTTTCTATTGCTTTTTAAATTTTATTTTTCATAAAATCACTAATTTTTGTCTCAAATTTTTTATGTTGTATGTCGGCAAAATCTCCGTTTTTCGCTCTTTCTTTTGAATGTCAATGCACAACTCAAGTATTTTGTTAGTCTCTCTCTCTCTCTCTCTCTCTCTCTCTCTCTATATATATATATATATATATTTGTTGCTTCTAATTCTAATCTTTTTTTTTTTTTTATGTATCAATTTTTCTTGATTTAATTGTGAGATTTAACTGTAATTCCTTACCAATTTTTTTTTCTCAGCAACTATATGAGGCAATATGCTCATGCAAAACTATGCAACATAAGCAAAAAGTTAGAAGAAAAAAAATAGTGTCTTTTTTTTTTTTAGGTGATAAGAAATATATAATGTTTGCCCTTATTACTAGATTAATAGAATTTGATCATATCTAATTCTCAAGTCACTTAGTTGACCACTTTCAATTGGGACTCCAAGGCATATTATTTGATAAGAAAAAACATATTCACTAAAATAAAACTAAAGGTAACGTATTATACACAAAACAGAAAATCCTGTCTTCCCAACCCTCTTAGCTAGATGATGAGCTACTGCAATTAAATTTCCTTTTTTCTTCTCCACCTTAATACATTTCAACTAACCTAACATATCTCTAACATAAAAAAAAAAAAAAAATTACCCACGACATATTTTTTAAATAATTCTAAACATCTTCATTATACTTGGCTTCAGCTAGATTATGTTCATGACCACTGATGGAGCATGATTAAATAAAAATCTTGATTACAATATTAGTATCTATGTTATTAAACGTGTACTTATTAAAAGTCAAATAAGATGTCAATGAAATTTAAATATGATCACTGGAAAATATTACATCAATATAATGGCATCTATCATGCCACTTTCACAAAGTCAATTATGTCTATGAAAGCAAAATTATATGAATCTCGATTATTATTAAATTCAAAAAAATTTAGTCAAGAGATATTTTTGTCTTTCTCTCTCTCTCTCTTTCTCTTTATATATATATATATATATATATAATGAAGGATATGCTGCCCTTGTACATATTCCTTTATTTTCGCATAATAAATAGTAAGGTCCACATTGACATTCTCTATCCTATTTAGATCTTGTGGGCCTCATGGTATCCCATATAGATGATACTATTCTTCAAATCTTCATTGGTATAACGTACAGGTTTCTTCTTACACTGCCTTCATAAGAAATCATCCCCCATGTATACCATTGCTTGCTTGACGTAGTATTTATATTTTGGATAAGTTCATGATACGTTGGTTCATGACTTGGATAGAATTTAACTATCAATCCAAACATGGCCCCAATTTATGAACTCTAAGTCTCTCCAAGGCCAAGGTGACTCCAAACCATTTTTTATCTTTAATTTGTCTCTCATTGTAATGGACCACGAAGTCACTAACCCCATCCCAAAGAATCAATCAAATCCGACAGTGAAGATCCATTCTCATGGATCCATTGATTTAATTGAAGTTTAAGTATTTATTAAATGTTGACCTCACGAAAATCTTCTTTTAGGTGATCTTACTTAAATTTCTTACTTGGATTGTTTGAATTTGCAGAAAAAGGTGAGCTTCTTGGCGGTCAAGAATGAAGAAATGGAGTAGATTTGAAGAATTAAAGATGAGACTTTTTTTTTTTTTCTTAGGGAGGGTAAAAGAAATAAATTTAAACTAGAGGGCAGCAGTAATTTTCAAGCCCCTATATAGTTTTTATTGTACTACGATTGTAGTAAAACCATGTACTTGTTTAGTGTGTGGACAATTAGTGTATGTAAATTCATGTATATTATATTGTTCTATACTCTTACCTTCAATCAAATATCTCTCTCTCTCTCTCTCTCTCATAGTGTTCCTTTGTTTAAGGCTACCCTTTAGTTGTCCAAAAGGCCAGTACGAATAAAGGGAAAAGCCTTAAATAGTGTAATTTTTGAAAGAAGTGTTTAGCCCGTTTTAAGTCATCAGTTAATATACCCACATTCAATACATATGGACAACTTAAGGACGACAACAAGGGTAGGTGATTCTCAGCCTCAAAGGAGCCCAGAGCAGAGAAGATTCATCCTATCAATTACCATCTAATGAAGCTATATATATATAAAAGCTCCGATGCAATTATACAGGGTTCAATTTCATATAAGAGAAGAGGTGGAACATGATGTTGCATCAAGACCAAGATACCGATTTTATTAAGAGATTTAGTTTTCTATGCTGATGGCAATGCCGGAAGTGGAGAATTCTGAATCTGCTTCAGTTTTAACAGTTATGTGTGAGTTCCTTGCTGATCTTTTATTACTATGGTTTTTTCATCGATGTATTCTTTATTTCTCATTTTATAATAAAGTTTATGAATTTCTAGCGAAAAAAATAAAAACAAGGGTTCAATCCATAACCTTAAGATAGCACATGTAGAGCACCAAGGATTTGAACTAACTGATGTAGAGCACCAAGGATTTGAACTAACTGACGTGGGACTATAACTACGTAATTACCAATATCTCAATAAATGCTAATTGATAATAGTATACATAACATCACTGCATTCTTACAGATTTTTTTGACAAAGTCAATATTGGATATCCAAATTTATGTTTGATACTTATATAAAATGGGTATTAATCAAATGTTGTGCCAAAGCAATAGTTTTAAGAACCAAACTGGATTGAAAAACTCACTTTAAATTGAATCTGATCCAGGTATTCCAATGGTTTAATTTATCATGAATACTATATTAAAGCTAATTTCAAAAATAGAAATCTTCGGATCTTTTGGGCTTTAACGGTCTTTTGGAATCAACCCACAAACCCATGTGACAAGATCCAAGACATCCTATTAGTAACACAAGCTTGAGCATGAATACAAGGACTTCACATGGGAAACCCATTCCATTGCCAATTGGCCTATAAGTTAATAAGAACTTCGTTGGACAAACAATCAAACTACTGCACGTTAGCACCAATGCAACGAAACAATGGCTGAGCTAGCTGATCATAGACCATTCTCTCCCGATGGTCGAGCTGATCGTAGACCACCCTCTCCAACAAAATAATAATAATAATAACAATCTTAAGTTTTTTTCTCAATGGAAATAAAAAGTACTAGTAGTTGATCAAAAGAAATTCTACCAAAAAAAAAAAA
>NC_056557.1:4152963-4172607 GCF_013358625.1 Macadamia integrifolia
AAAAAAAAAAAAAAAGATCAAAAGAAATCACTTGTGAATAAAATGGAATTTATTTTTATTATCTTTTTTTACAATAAAAAATGGTATTCAACTGTAATTTGATGAGGTTGTGAAAAAAAAAATTCGAAATAAAAAGAATCAAAATAGATATAAAAAAAAATAATAATAATAATAATAGACAGCTTTAAGGTTATGTTTGTTGTGTAAACGGTCTCGAACTTTTTCACCAAATAAAAAAGACTGGTATTCAATTTTTTATTATAAAATTTATTTCGTGTCTCTTTACCATTTGGACTTCTATTTTTTTATTTATTTTTAAATTGTACACGGCAAGGGAACTTAAGGCCAATCCAAACCAGGGCTTTAAGGGTTGACCTCCAGAAGTCTTGGCGGAAGGTCGTTTCCCTTTTTGGCCTTCCCACTTCCAAGCTCAACCACTACTTGGAACATTAAATCGTTTGGACTAAAACTATAGTTGGTTTAAATTTAATGATGTCGACCAGCATTACTAAGTGAGAAAATAAAATCCAGCCATTTGATCTCCATAAGCTCATAAGGCCAATGCATACCAGACGCCATCAAGGTTCTAAAACTCGGGAACAGTCATGGGATCGATCAAGTTGGATATCATTCTAATACTATTCCAAAATAGCCTGGGTAACACCGTATTAGATAGATCTACCTTTTTTTTTTTTTTTTTTTTTTTAATCAGTTTTTATTATGATTTCTCTTGAATCATACATGTAGAATGGGATTGAAAAGGTCAGGATTAGGGATCGGTCAAAACCAATGCTATTTCAATCCAGTTGATATTGGTCATTCTGTTCCATTTTTTAGAACCATGGATGCCATCCTCACCTTTCTCCAGTATATCACCGGCAGTCCCTCGTGAGTTGTGAGTACCTCACTGAGGGCCATCAAGGCTCTTGGATGGGTGTCTGAAGTATTGAAAGGCATTTTGTGTTGGATATATGCATTAGTCAAACACAATTTAAAGTATTTAAAGTAAGTTAAGTTGATTTATCATTTTATATATATGTGTGATGTATTGTCTTAAGATTATATTTTAAAGTGTTTGTAATTAGGGACAAACCTGAACATTCTGTTCATAGGGTTATCATATTGTAAATTTTTGAAATGTGATTGCAACTTTTTAATGAGAGCATCTATATTATATTTTATTTTATGAAAAACTAAATCATTTCGGAGAGTTTTGTACGGATAATTGTTAATTGTTTAAGCAATAAGACTTTTGAATAATAATTTTGGTCTTCATACCTGAGAAGTCTTTTATTGATGCAATTGCATTTTGTGGGTTGTGATGTACCAATGATTGATATCTGCATAAATTAAAAAAAAATCTGAGTATATATGATTGTACCAAATTCCTAACTTGGTGGCAATTTTATAAATTTGTATACAAATATATTTAGTTAATGAAAAAGACGCTCAATGATAGATGAGTGTTTCATTCGCAATGGGTGAAACTGAGAAATATATAATGTTTGCCCTTCCACTTAGGCGTCGAGTTGACATTTCATTTAGATTAATTAAATTTCATATATATATATATATATATTTTGGTGAGATATCACATCTAATTTTCAAGGCTCTCAATTGAATGCTTTCAATCGGGACAGTGAGGGACCAATTGATATCTTAAATCCCTTGATATAATATTAATCTCTCTTTTGTCAAATAATTAAATTAAAAAAGTAAAATGATTTTTTTTTTCCAAATTATAAATATAAGAAGTCAATGAAATTTAAATCCAGCTTGGGGAAGCTACTGTAGCGTTTAGAACAATATTATGGCATCTATCATACAATTAAATCAGACTAATGTATTAAAACAAATGTGATAGAATCAATCTAGATTATTGGTATATCCAATAGTTCATCAGCTAATAATATTTTTTTGAAAAGTTAATATTGATTTGGTCCAAAGAAGGAAAATCAATTAGTTAGCAAAGTCCTAGACCAGATTGCTCTCCTAGGGTATGCTTGAAGGGTCTTATTCATCGCAAAAACCTGCAATAATAGCCTTCCAACAATATTTCTTACTTCTTAGATTGCTTTCCATACTTCAAGACTTTTTAATTTTTCCCTCTGCGAGTTATTGACCCTAGGGGTGTCAATTCCAAGCTCGCATAAATAGACCCAATCGAATCCAACTGGAAAAAACCCAAACCAGCCAAGCCCAATGAACATTCGTTTGTCTCCAGTGCAATGGTTCTATCAAGTGGTGTCCTATAGGGGTCAATCGATAAATAACCCAACTCAACCCGACATGTTTAAATCCTGTTTAAAGTCAGTTTACGATGCCCGATACCTTTATAGCCTGTTTAAGGATGTATATATCTCATTAACATTTTTTAAGCTAGAGTTTATTTAGCCAAATTATTTATCAGTAGATTAACAATTGGGACTCGATCAACCGTTTATAAATGGAACCATGCCTAGCATATGAGATTCAATTACTTAAATAGGTCAATCATGGTGTAAGTTCCTAAAATGAAAAAACTCAATTAATACCAACCAAAACTGGCCCGATCCAATGAAGAACTAAAAAAAAGGAGACTTTTGTAGAGCACTGGTGATAAGTGTAAAGTTGCAGAACACATAGTGCCTTATTGGTACATTTTCACCTTTTAGCCACCACAAATGTGAATTAATGCTTACTCTGAAGCAGAAAATTATAAAATTAACATAAAGCAGACACCATTGGAACGGCTGAAGTATTATAAACGATGTAATAACATACACCGATACACGCAAAAGAACAGTACTACACCACTCTTTATTTACTAAAAATATGTGTAGACATTAAGCCATTGTAGAAGAGGACTCAATGGTGGCCATGGTGGCCATGGTGGCCGTCATGGCCATGGTGACCATCGTGACCATGGTGTCCATCATGTCCATGTTCACCATGTTCACCCCCATGGTGGTCGTTTTGGCCCTGACCATGATCGTGTTCATGATCATGTTCATTTTCATGTTCATGTTCATGATCACGTGCATGTTTGCCTTCATGGTGAAAAAATTCTTTGATGAAAGACATAGTAGAGACTAGAAAATCCCTATATGAAACTCTCACAAGAGAAATGTATGATGAGGAGGTGTGGAGAGGATATAGAGTCACATCTCTTTGGGTCTGTTTGATAACGTTTCAAGAAACGCGTTTCCGTCGTTTCTGTGTCCAGAGACGGCAGAAACGGAACAAAAAACGTTTAAAAAAACTGTTTTGTTTCACTTGTTTTTAGAAACAGAAATTGAAATTTCTACCTATTTATGATTCTAGAAATGCCCCAGATGAAACAAGTTGAACTTGTTTTTGCGTTTCAGGAAACAACTAGCATCAACGAAACAAGTTGAACTTGTCTCGAATTCGAGAGAACTCATCGTAGAATGAACTCATCCTCGCCACCACCACCACCACCTACGACGCTTCCATCACCTTCGCTACCGCCCTAACTGGATTTCTAGGAGAAGCCGATGAGAGACACATATTGCTGAGAATTGTTCTTGAAATACAATACCTCGTTACTGTGAGCGTCGATGTGAGCGTTGAGCTTATCTTGGATGCGCTTCCAAGCCGTGGGGTAAGCGGTGTCCTCGTTCTGATCCTTCCAGATGGAGTGCACCTATTGAGGACAGGCTGAGGGGTAGCATGGCATATCTCTTAGGGCATAGTAAGGCGACGGTCTAGAATGCACTGGACCATCAGAGCATGGGAATCACAGTAAAAGGTGTAGAATTGAGAGGAGATATGGGGTTCATGGTTGATGTAGACCGGTGCACGCTGGTGTATGCCAGGGGGGACTGTACCAGGAGCAACAGACGAGGCAAAAGCAGTGGTGGAGAGGTGATGGGTGTCTTCGGCGTCGGAGGAGCTAGGGCTTGGGGAGTCTCCGTGTTTGTCTTCGTCTTCTTCTTCATCTCCGTCGTCGTCGTCTCTTAAAACCACAATTTCGTACATGGAAGGGAGAGAGAAGGGCTCTTGTGTTTGGGTTTGAGGTGGTAGAGGTGGTGGAGGTGGTTGTAATTACTCTGGCAGGTCCATGATTTGGCTGTAGTAGTGGTGGTGTTGGAGGAGGTTCTGGCCTCAGTCGTCTTGTTGGGTCGGACATCACCATTTAAACCCCCATTAGCTAAAGCTGTTTCACTGAAACAGAACATATTATCAAACACCTTCTTTTTTGTTTCGATTTTCAAAAACGGTAATATCCGTTTCTGCAGTTTCTTAAAACAAAAATGGAAGAAGCGTTATCAAACGGGCCCATTATGTAAGGCTTGAAGAACCTTGTTAAAATTTAATGAAAGAAACAATAGTACCATACCAATGGAGACAGTGCGTAAACAGTACTGAAATAGATTGTTGTTTAAAGGGGTTCTTGATGCGCTTCTCTTGCTTCTAACAGTTGGGCTCATGGCTTCATGCTGTGGTGGGTCCACATAAAAAGAATGGTATTGTATCAAACCATTCAATTTTCTCACAAAATCTCACACAATTCATGGTATTTTTGTCATCCTAAATATCATTTGCATAGCTGGAGCGGCCCTGCGCCTGGATGCAACGGTACGTGCCTCCATAAAGCACATATGGTGGTCATTTTGTGCTCCTGTATTGTGGTGTAGGGGTCGTTTTCGAACAGAAAATTTTATTTAATTTTTTTATGTGACTTCTTGGGTTTTTCTTGTCCTTTTTAATCTACCAATTTTCCTTAGTTAAATTGTGACCTCTAATATTATAAATCTTTTTCGAATTTTTTTTTTATGACCAATAATTTAAAGGACATGCAAAATTATGCACAATAAACAAAGAGGTAGAATGTACATTTTTAAAAAGTATAAATACAGTGTTTCTTGCTGGGCTGAAAGGATTCATAACGTGTCATTTCTTTTATGGGAAAAAGAACGATCCTAGTAATATTCTCTATGCCTAGACACAATGGTCATGAAAAGACCACCTCTTGGTCGATGCCTCCACGCCCTCCATTTGCCAGCACCTAGGTGCAGTAACCACCCGACCAAGGACTAGTGTATTACCCTTTATATTCTTCTAATTTGTGATAAGAAATATATAATGTTTGTACTTTTACTAAAGGCATAAAATTAGTCTTAGATTAATTGAATTTGATCACATCTAATTCACAAGGGGCTTTTTTTTTTTCCCCTTTTACATGGCTCTAGCTAAATTATATTTAAGATCATTGATGGAACACCATTAAATAAAAAAATATCTTGAATTTTTTATTAATAGCTTTAATTTCTATATAACCATGCTTGGTGAAGAATAACTTGTCACCATCCTATATGGCATGAAAAAGCATAACACTTTTACATATAAGACAAGGACAATATATCATAATAAGGCTGACACTTTGGCTACTCAAAATAACCCCCTATTGTATGGAGTTTCAAAGACAATGGCAAAATCATCATAGTGCTAGACTTGATGTAACCAACCATGGTTACACCAAACAAAAACCTTATTAATAATAATTTTTCTCTATTAGTTGATTGTTATTAATGTAACAATAGTTTAAGCCTTATCTTTCTTTATGTTCTTCCGACTCCTGAATTGCACTTTCGTGAAGACTAAAAGTAACTTAGTAACTTGCCTTTAGAAGATGTGGGGACACTGGGACTGGTGCCTGATTAGGGACCATTGTTGCTTACTAGATGTTTGTGAGGAAGGTTATGCCATCTGAGAAATTTTTGTCCCTCTATTTTGGTTATAGTTATGTAAACTCTAAATTATGGTGGAAGGTGTCTTGAATAATGACCCTTTAGCTGAAAAAGAAAAAAAAAAGAAAAAAAAAAAAAGGAAAGGGTCTTGAATAATGTTTTCTGCTATCTGTAGAGAGGTAGCAGCTATCTTTCGGAATGATCCCATCTGAACTCAAATCTTCTATGGTGTGTCATGCGTGACAGTGAAGATTCAACAGCAGAAAGAGCGTAGGCATGCATCCAAATTATTGGATACACACCGTCGTTCACTGCCTCCCCACAAAATATTTTTATGCGACCCCATCTCACCACTAACGCTCAAACGATCGTGAGCTTATCTTGGATATCTCATTCCAAGAGGGGGCTTAATTTTCCGATGAGAGGGCTGAGCTAATCGAGGGTTTGTAAGACCTGAAGTTTGTTGTGGAATGTCTATTCCCTTGTAGCTTGATTCTTGAACATGCTTGCATTGAGGGTTTTGGTGTTATTCATTAACCATGCACCATTCGAGATGGCATCTGGATTAGTTCCCCTGATCACATGTTGGTGCTTATAACAAGACGACAAGTAGAAAAAAAAAGGTTGAAATTGTTTCTTTTCAAAAATCCGTTGCAGTTGTTGTTTTGTTTTTTTTATTGTTTTATTGTTTTTTTTGTTTTTTTTGTTTTTTTTGTTTTTGTTTTTTATTTTTGTTTTTGTTTTTGTTTTTTTGTTTTGTTTTGTTTTTTTTTGTTTTTTTGTTTTTTTGTTTTTGTTTTTGTTTTTTTGGTTTTTGTTTTTTTTTTTTTGTTTTTAAGGGTAACTAATATAATAGAGGAGACAACTCAAAGAGTAATACAGTTGATGAACAATGAACTTGGTACGAGTCATAAACTCAAACATCTTAAGTTCGACTCCCACTAGGCACACCTTGGGCCGCTCATACGGGGGTGTTTAGTGCTTTTCATCACTTTCAGTGAAAGTTGAATGGAAGGCTTGGATACCCGTCGTTACCAAAAAAAAAAATCTAACAAAGTAGATCAAATTTTGCACTAAAATCACCATATAATCTATAGGGAAAATCTATATATCAGTCATGTTCAGTCCAATATGGTGTTTTCATTTTCATTGACATTTAAAATTAGAACACATAATTAAAAGAGAATGGAAATTCAGCCATACGAGTCTAGAGCCTGGTTTTTAAATTCTCCGATAGAACAGAATTTTACGACTAATTCGGTCCTAATCCGAATCAAATAAAAATTTTTGAAAAATTCTAGAATTTTATTGAAAATTTTAAAATTCACGAATAATTCGGCTGAACCAAATTTTATCCCATGTAAAAAAAAAAAAAAACTTTATCTTGAATAAATCAATAAGCCTTTAGAAAATAGTGTGATTATTATGCATTTATTATCTTAATTTTACTTTTCTTCTTTTTTTAACAGAGATCGACAAAGCTTATCTTTCCTAAGGTAATCTCTCACTCTTCTACAAATAAATAAATAAATAAATTTCTCACCCCATTTTGGTTTGACTAAATCTACAGTCGTTACTTTCTCTTTAGTTTTTAAGGTGAACAAGCATGGTGGGTGATGTGAGTCTAGATGAATTTGTGGTCAGTCCCCCCTCTCAGTCACTCTTTCTCTGATTCAATTATTTGAGTATTAAGAAATGAGTTAAAAAAAAAAAGAGCTAAATATAATATTTTTATCTTTAAAATTTAAAATTTTAATTTTTATATCATTTGTATGTTCTGTACACATGATAATTGATAGATAATATGAAACACGTATTGCAAATATTAAAAATAACATCCGAATTTTTTGTATGCTTTTTATTTTTGTGAACGAATAATTCCCGAATCCAAATTCAAAATCGAATTTTATTATCTCCGTTTTTTTGACCGATATTTTGATCGAATCATTGAATTAATGAATTAATTCAAATAATTTTTCATCTGAATAATTCCTAAATCCGAATTTAATAACTATGATCTAGAGAGATGGTAAATGATATTGCATATGGCGATCATATGATGCCTCCTCTATTATCCTAGTTAACTTTTCTAAAAAGTTTAACACTGATGGGCATTTTAGATGAAACAATCTGCTTGGTATTTTTTTGTTTAAAAAAAAAAAAAATGTAATAAACTCTAACGGGTTTTTTTAGGGGAAACACTTTGTCTTTTTTTTTTTTTTTTTTTTTTTTGCCACTTGTAACAAGCACTAACAAGTTGACATAGGGAACTGTTCCAAATGCTTCGACCTAAACGGATCATGCAATGCCTTATCTATTATCCCAGTTTACTATTTTAAAAGTAGAAACCGATGGATTTTATAGGGAAACAACTTCACTCATCTGTAATTTATTCCCACTTGTCACATGGGTTGATGTGTTTATGAGGGGAACAAAACAAAATGCCGACCAGAGTTGATTTTACAACGCTTTGTTTGTTATCCATTTATCTTAGACGAAAAAAATATATAATAAGTCCCAATGATATTTTTATTTTTACGGGGAACACTAGACAGTCCCTTGTCAAATGTGTTACAGAACGATCCAAATGCCCGATCCGAATGCCTAATAATTAGACATAAGAAAATTCAATGAGTCTTGATGTATTCAAATCATTTTTTATTAAGGAATCCCCAATGGCTCTACTTATTTGAGCTAAAAACTCACTTATAAGAAAACAAATTTAGTTGAACAAAAACAATCATCAGAACTAATACTAATTATTAAAATTCAACCATCCACTTAAGGCTAATGTTTCTTTACAAGTAAAGAAAATGTTTCAAAATGTCCAAAATGAAATCCAGCAAGGAAGGAAAGCAATTTTAATTAAAACAAAATTCAGTACCCAATTCCTAAGTACAGAATATAGCAATGCCTATTCAAGGTCTGCAATTTTTTGCAAGCAGATTTATGTTTTTTCCTTTTATCAGTTGGAAGCATTGTGAGTTAGAACAGTTTAAAATTTGGATGAGACATTAGGAAGTTAAATAGAAGCTTCCTTTACCTTTTGTAAAAATGTCACTCAAGGTCAATCCTAGTTTTTGTCATGATAGTTGAGTCATTCATAATCAATTTGGGACTATCTAAATATTCTTTCTTACGTGCAGGCCGCTTATGGTTCTGTCTTCATGGATCGAACAAGGAACTCATCATCGAGGGAGGCCCAAGATATTCACTCTGATATCATGTTAACGTTTTCATCTTAAAATCAATTGACTTGAAGTGGGGTGGCCTCTTATAACTCTCATACATAATAGTTAAATAATCCACATATCTCAATAACGAGCATACAAAAATATCTTTCCATTACCAAATTCCTCAAATACCTATTGTTAGGAACCTGTAACCAAGCCATCCTACATAAGCAAATGACCTTTACCCATAAGGTCTCCCTCATTGCCCCAAAAACACTCTAACCATGTAGACATGTATGCTTCTGTTGGCCCCAATAAAAGTTGGATTGGGGTTAGCCAGGTAGGCAGCAACAAAATCCAACACAGACGCAGCGGATCTCAATGATTGTGGGAAACCAAACGCCATATTGTCGGCTTGTGTTTGTAATTCCCCATTCCTGTGTAATTTATACCTTGATGTCCCCTGAAATTGGCCCTTTGTATCCCTTTGAACCCTAGGAACTCCCCTCTAGTTCACTCTGATCAGTATGGCAATCTCAGAAGGCTGACATACCCTATAAACCCAAAGCGAGATCAATTTGTAGTTTTAAATTCCAATGAAGGGGTTCAATGGGTCCATGAACTATCATCTTTGAGAATAAGATTTCATAAACACAGAATTCCTCGCAAACTCAATAAAGATGAAAGAACCCTAAACTAAGATATCTCTAGAAAAAAGAGAGAAGAATTATTAAGCATGCATAACCAGCAATCACAGTCATTAAAGAAACTGCATCAGGGTCCACAACTGACGGATATGAGAGAGATGTTGGGTAGATGATTTTGGGGAAGATGGGTTACGAAATCTTGTTTGAGTTTTTGCTCTTAAAATAAAAAAAAAAAATTAAAAAATTAAAAAATAAAAAAGTAGCCGAGTTGGCAAGGAACCTTCGTCTCAGGAAGTGTGTGGTTCTAAGTTTAACTCCTCTTACCTCCTTAGGACCACTTACATAGAAGTGTTTAGTGCTCTTCACTGCTTTGGTTGAAAATTGAATAATTCTTATTTAACCTTGATATGACCCAACCCACAAGGTGTGGAGGTAAGCGGGAACCGAGGGACCATACATGGTAGAGCGACAGGGAGAGGGCGAGGGTTTTGTTGATAATATAAAAATCCACCTTCCGCTCCTTTAAAAGAGAGCCAGAGAGAGAGAGAGAGGAGGGTTTGGTTGGTTCCTGGTTGCAGTCGTTGGACACATGGGGAGATGTTGGATAGATGAATTTGGGGGAGTTGGTTGTGCTCATTTACGTTTCAACCCTTTGATAAAAGATTTAGTTAAGGTTTTGGTTTTCTTCCATTTCCCAATCATGAGTGTGATTTTTCACAATTATCTTCAATGATTAATCCAAATTGCATCCCTAACTGGAGTTTTAAGAGGGGTGTCTTGATATGTTCAGATGAATAGCATATAATGCCTTTTGGGCACAAGAATTATTCCTTCTCTCTTGCAATGAAAAGGCGATTTTGATACCACTAGTATCCATGCCACTTTCTTCTTCTTTTTTTTTTTTCCCTAACGGATAATATTATTAGTGAAAAGGAAAAAAGACAAGGATTAGGAGCGAGGTCCGTGGGTGAGAACTACGCAATCTTACCTTGAGAATGTTGGGAGGCTATTTCAACCGCTTGACCTCTAGGTCACACCTTTTTTTTTTTGCCAACGATGGGTATCCAGGTCGAAGGCCTGACTAGTCCCCTAGACCCGTACTGACCCCACAACCTCATGAACAGGATTATACCGGGGTTAAATGAGAACCATTCAATTTTCACTGAAAACAATGAAGAGCACTAAACAACCTGTGTGAGTGGCCTAAGGTGTGCCTAGTGGGAACCTCTAGGTCACACCTTTATCCACTACAAATGTGAATTAATGCTTACTTTGGACCAGACAATGATAAAGACACCATTGACATTATCAACGATGTAATAACATACACTCAAAGAAATAACATAAACTCAAAGAAACAGAATGTAATCCTGTTTAGAAAAAAAAAAAAACATGCACCCAAAGAAACAGTACTACACCACTCTTTATTTACTAAAATTACGTGGAGCAGACATTCAGCCATTGTAGGAGAGGACTCAGTCATGATGGCCGTGGTGACCATCATGACCATGGTGTCCATCGTCTCCACGTTCACCGCCGTAGCCATGGTGGCCATCATGATCGTGATCATGGTCATGATTGTGGTTGTGGTCGTGGTCGTGGTCGTGGTTGTGGTCTTGATCGTGATCGTGGTCATGGTTGTGATTGTGGTCGTGATCATGATCGTGGTCGTGATTGTGGTCATGATCTTGGTCATGATCGTGGTCATGGTCATGATTGTGATCGTGATCGTGTTCGTGATCAAGATTGTGATCATGATCACATTCGTGTTCGCCTTCACGGAGGAAAAATTCTTTGATGAAAGACATGGTAGAAACTAGAAAATCTTTGAAGAACCTTATTGAAATTTAATAAAGAAACAATAGTGCCATACCAATGGAGACAGTATATATATTATTTTTTTGGTAAAAATAGTACTGAAATAGATTGTTGTTTAAACTTTAAAGGAGTTATGCGTTTCTCTTGCTGCAAGCAGTCGGGCGCACGGCTTCATGCTGTGGTGGGACCCACATAGAAAGACGGTAGCGTCAAACACCACTCAATCTTCTCACAAACTATCACACAATTCATTTTTGTCATCCTAAATATCATTTGCATAGCTGGGATTTTCCTTAGTCGTCTTTTTTGTTTTTTGTTTTTTGTTTTTTGTATTTTTTTTGTAAGAAAAAGTATTTTCTCTCTCTCTCTCTTGCCTTTATTTATGTACTAATTTTCTTCGGTTAAATTGTGACCTTTAATATAATAATTCCACTCCAACTTGTCTTCCTGATAATTTTTTATAACCAATTATTTAAAGAACATGCATAAAGAATATAATGCACATAATGCATATATCTAAAAGGTAAACATACCATGTTTCTTGTTGGGTTGAAGGGATTGATTATGTGTCATTTCTTTTAAGGGAAGAAAGGGTCGTTGGTTTTGTTTTCAATGCTTAGACACATCGGATATGAAAAGACCATCCGTCCCCTGACAACCTCTTGATCAATGCCTCCGCCTGCCCTCTTATTGGTTAGTGCCCTTGTGCAGTAACCACATGACTAGGGATTGTTATATCACCCTTTTATATTCTTCTAGTTTGGTGATAAGCAATATATAATGTTGTCCTTTATTTTATAAGGATAATGTTTGTCCTTTTACTCACACATAGAATTAGCTTTAGATTAATTGAATTTGATCACATCTAATTCACAAGGGACTCTAGCTATATTATATTAAGGCCATTGATGGACCACTAAATAAAAAATTATCTTGAATTCTTTATTAATAGAGTTAATCTTTATATAACCATTTTTGGTGAACAATAACATGTCACCGTTCTCTGTCGCATGAAATGGCAAAACTTTTACATATAAGACAATGCCATTATACCATAATGAGACTATCAAATTTTATTTTTATTTTTTGATTGAAATGAAATTTACATTTTGACTGCTCAAAATATCCCCTATTGTACGGAGGTTGAAAGTGAACAGTAAAAGACCATATTAGGGGCAATAATGACATTTCTTACTTATTCAAATGAATGCTTAAATGTAGGGGTAATAACGGAAAATCATATCTAAAGACAAATATGTTCTGGCCGTATGACCAGCCACTTTACTTTTGGTTTGAACTGAAGGAAGCAATGCAACATATGGTTCAAAGCCATTAATGTGCTATTTCCTTTTATTTGATTGTTAAAGTTCATTCCATGAATATATGAGCCAATCCTGTAAAAGTTTTGGATTTCTTTTTGGAAATTTTAATTTTAATTTTATAATTTTCAACCAATATTATGGTCATTGAAGCCTATGCTAAAATGTACATGATATAGGTGGCATATATTGAGTTTGGATTATCTGCAGCACTGATCGAATGCCCAAGCATACATTCTCAAGGGCTCTCAGCCATTGGATGTTCACTGTACTTGATGCAACGCTACAGAGAATTTGGACACATGTTTGTCTGTTTTCATATATCATATATGATACGAATATATAGTACCAACTAATTTTCAATCGTTGATACATATGTAATGAACCCAAAAAGTGCCTCCGACACAGCATGTTTCCCAATACAACCCGATATAGTTGATATTTACCTGTATTGATACCTGTGGTGACCAATATGGTCAATGATACGGATACCTCAAACCCTGGTGCTAGGTTCCAGTATATACTCTAATTTTAGATAGCTCTTTAAAAGCAACAATATTTGTTTAATTATTATGTGCAAAAGTAAATAGAATGAAATTATTCAATAAAGTGGAAAATATCCATAGTTCTATTTTGTAAGTAAGGTAGAGGATCCATCTATATGTCGCCTATTTATATTCCATTGGCATCGTGAAGGATGAATTTTCTCACGGACGGAAATCTTTTTTATTTCTTGGATGGGTGTTTGGAACAAAGGAGGGCATTTTGGACCGTCAAGATATAAGAGGAGTAAAAATGATGATAGATTTCTCCAAGATTTTAAAAATATTTTTTAATTTATTGTATCTCCCTAGGTCTCCGGTTGAAAGGATTCATATCTCAAATATATTTTTACATAATCTCTCTTTTATTAAAAACTTATATATTAAGAGTAAAGTAAGATGTCAATGAAAATAAATCTGAGCATGGTGTAGAAACACAATCCTAAAAGGAATGCAGAAGGTAATGGAAAAACAAGAACAAATAATGCACACAGGTTTACGAGGTTTAGTAAGATTGCCTACGTCCTCGGTGAGATGAGATTTTATTTCACTATCAATAGAGAATAGGATTACAGCGCTCGTCCTCATACCTCTCAGAATTGCTTACAGAGAATGTAAACCTTGCTACAAATATATATCGAAAAAATACTAATCCAGAAAGTACAAAACTGCCCTTGGGTTAGATAATATATGACCTTTTACTCAAGCGTAGAGTTAGCATTTCATTTAGACTAATTAAATTTGATCATATTTAATTTTCAAGGCGCTTAGGGCCTGTTTGATTTTGTTTCTCGGGTTTCTGTGTCTAGAAATAGCAGAAAAGGTTTTTACTGTTTCTGTGTTAAGAAACGATTTATGGAATTATAAAAAGGTGTTTGATTTTTCTGTTTCCTGAAATATTTTCAACAGTGTAGTAAAGTTCAAGACATGAGTGAAAGCACGACGTTGTAGTAATGCAACTCATGAGTGAAGGCATGATGTTGGAGTTGTAGATATGTTTCATAGAGATAAGCTTCAAAAGGATAAAAACAATCCAAAACTGTGAGCTTCGCACAATTAGGTTGGAATCACCGCATTTGGATAGCGAGAACTTTCAACAATGGGTTGGGTTTGGGTAGGTCGAGTAAAGTATTAGGTTTTTCATAATTTTTATCGCTCCCACTTGTTTTGAGAAACAGAAAAACAAGTCTAACTTGTTTCTCCATTCCTGTTTCCAAAAACAAGTGAAACAAAATAGAAAAATCAAACGATTTTTGAGATGTTTTTCCATTTCTGAGCATAGAAAAAAGGAAAAACCGTTTTTAGAAACAAAATCAAATAGGCCCTTAGTTCATCACTTTCAATCAAGACATTGGACGCCCAATTGATATCTTGAATACCTCAAAAGACTCAAATGTATCATTACTCTCTCTTTTGTTAAAAACTTATGCACTAAGAGTAAAAATAAGATGTCAAGAAATTTAATCTAAGCATGAGAAGGCAATATAGCTCTTACATCAATATGATGCCACTATACAAAGTCGATCAAGTTTATTAAAAAATTGTGATAGAATAAATCTGCACTATTCCCCCATTGGCCTAGGTGCTAGCGTGGAAGTCACTCAACCATGTAGCTTTCTTCTTAGGAGAGGGACCGTTACCCGATTGTATGGATATTGCACCAACAAATGGACCAATGAGAGAGCGCATGTAGACATCGACCATGGGGCAGGATAGTCTTTTCAGGGAGCCCTGTGTCTAGGCATAGGGGTGCACAACAAGATAGCATTCTTTTTCCTATTTTATTCTAGGAGAAAAGATTGCTACATTGTCTTTGTACGTATTCCTTCATATACTTCTCAAGTAATAAATATTGAGACTCATATTGATATTCTCTCTCCTATTCTGACAATGTTGGCCCCATGTGAGTATGTAATACCATTTTTCAATCCATCATTGGTTTACAATTCATCATTGGTTTATTGTGCAAATTCCTTGTTAGACTATCCTTGTAGGAGTCCATTATTTTATTAATTAAATTAATGATGTTTAAAAACATAAAATTCAACAAATATTTCTTACAAAGAAGGGATTAAAGGGGAGGTAAAGCCTGAAATTTAGTACAAGAAATCCTTGCAAAGTTTTTTTTTTTTTGGGTTAATAGCATGGCGTGCCCTTGAGAACGTATGGTTAAAATAGTAGCAAAAGCTAGGCATCTTGAGGATCCTTGTTCATCCCAAAACCCTGCGACAATAGGCTTTCAGCATTTCTTACTAAGATTTCTACCTGTTTACCAGAAAAAGTAAGATTGTTATCCATGTCACCTTATTGTTACATTAATTTCACACTTTATCCACCACAAATGTGACCTAATGCTTACGTTGTAGAAGACAATGATAAAATTAATGTAAAGCAGACACCATTGGTATTGTAGAACTATTATCAACCACATAATAACATTCTTTTTCTGCTAACAATGGGTATCCAGGCCTTCGGACTGACTAGTCCCGTAGATCCATACTGACCCCGCAATCGAATGGACCGAGTCGTTTCCTGAGTTGAATGAGAATCATTCAACATTCATTGAAAGCAGTAAAGAGCACTTTGGAGAAAGCAATGATAAAATTAATACTAAAGCAGATTGGTATTGTAAAACTATTATCAACCACATAATAACATTCAATCAAAGAAACACAGTGGTGGCCATCTTGGCCGTGATCCCATAGTGGCGGGGACGGACCTTGGTCACCATCATATGTTCATGTTGGTGCAGATTAGAATCCGATAGTGGTGGGGGAGGACCATGGTGGCCGTCATGGCCATGTTGGTGTGGATGAGAATCCCACAGTGGTGGTGGAGGACCGTGGTGAGGATGGAATGATGGCGGGGAAGGAGGACGACAACGGCATGGACTATGGCGGCGACATCTACCACAACCCATGGTGGAAGCTACCGTAGAAACTAGAAAATCTCTGTATGAAACTTTCACAAGAGAGATGTGTAAGGAAGACCTGTGGAGAGCATATGGAGTTAGCCATCTTTATATGGTACTGAAATTGATTGATGTTTAAAGGGGGCGTGAGTGACACAACCCTCTTGCCTTTGAAATCAATTGTTGCGTTTCATTGATGCTAACAGTATGCTACACCGCTCCATGGTGTGGTGGGTCCCACATAAAAAATCTTTTTGTAACCTTTGTGTTAAATAATTTATAACCTTATTTTCTGTTGCACTAACTTTTTTTTTCCCCAATAATAATATATAGTGTCATTTCACATGTATACTAAAATATATATATATATATATATAGATTACATAATAATATGTGGCTTTTAGCATCTTTTAAATATATATTTTTTAACGAATTAGGTGTCCCCTTCTCTAATGTATACCATTCTTTCTTGTCTAAATTGTGGCTTTTAATATTATAATTCTTCTCCAATTTAATTTTCTTCCTTAGAAAATTTTGTTTCCCAATAATTTAAAGGGTATGAAGAGATAAGCATGTGCAAAATGATGAACAATAAACAAAGACTTAGAACATTTTGAAAAGTAAATATAGGATGTTTTTCTCTGGGTTGGAAAGATTCTTAATGCGTCTCCTTTTACTTAGGCATAGAATTTGCATTGCATTTTGATTAATTGAATTTGATCACATCTAACTCACATGGAACTTAATCAATCGCTTTCAATTGGAACCTTGAAAGTAATTTTAATGTGTGGACTTGGCTCGAGCTAGATTTTTTTCAAGACACACTAATGGAGTATTATTAAATAAAAAATGTTTGGAATTTTTTATTAATAGGGTAATTTTTCATGTAATCATACGTGGTGAACAATAAGATGTCACCATCCTATGTCATACAGAAAAGAGACCCTTTATGTATATATGATAATATACCATAGTGAGACTGAAATTTTGACTACCCAAAATAACCCTATTGGACGAATATCTAAATAAACTGAAAAATCATCATGGGGCCAGGCTCAATGTAACTAACATGCTATACCAAGCAAAACCCTTACTAATAATATCCTTTTATTAAAAACATACATAAGAATAAAAATAGAATTTACTTTAAGCCTGTAATGATACGAATTTGGTTTTTTTTTTTTTTTCTTAATTTAAATTCTTCTTCTTCACACCACTTATAAAACCTGATAACTATGTTTCTTGCTATGAAAATCCATAAATGTAAGGGCAGTGAAGAAAAGTCATATCGAAGGGCACCATGGTTCTAAAACTCGGATTGGATCGATCAGTATTGAATAGATAGGAATGATATTGGCCTTGATCAATCTTAATCCTGATTTTTTGGATCTTGTACAGTTAAAGGATAAAATCGTAATATTAAAAAAATAATAAAATGGATAAATCTGTCCCATACAGTCCAATTCTTTTTTTGACAGAACCCATACAGTCCAATTCAAGCCAATCTAAATTGATATTGAAATGATATCAGCCTTGAACTATCCTGTGATCATTAGTAAATTTTAAAACCTTGAAGGACACAATATATATTGACCGTCTGACCAGCCAGTTTATTATTGGTTTGAGCCCGAGACGGTTGATTTAAACCTGAGGAAGCAATGCAGCATACGATTCTGAGCCATTAATGTGCCTTTTATTTATTTTTTTTTTCTTTTTTTAACTGCAGTCCATGAATATATGTGCTGATACATTTTTTTTTTTCAGATAAAATTATGCTTATTGATCTCAAAATGTGTCCATGGTGGCAATATCTGGTGGTATATATGTTCCAATATATTGGACTCCATTTTTAGAAAGATAGCTCTATGGTAAAAAATATATGGAGGTACACCTCTACCATCATTAGATGTAGAAATTTTTTTTTCTGCAATTACATTTGAAGTACTCAACTTTCCAAAAAAAGAAAAAAACTACGTTGATGTACCTTGTGATTAGAAAAAACTACTTAGGGTACCTCACTTTTCATATTTCCATATTTTTCTATGGATCATTCAATCCAATTATCCGTTAGCTGCTTCTCTTTCCCCATCCTTTACATCTCTCTAAATCTGAACTTCTATGGGAACAAGTCATCATCAACAGATGATGAGTTAAAATGCCTCAGTCCTCAAGAGATACTCATCATTCTCATGGACCCTCTAGGGTGACAAATGCTGTTTCTACAAAGGAACCGATGCAAATTGCAGTGATGGTGATACCGTTTTTGTAACAAAGTGAGAAGGGAGAGCAATGGTGATATTTTGGACCCTTTTTTTTTTTTGGTGATAGATAGATAGATATTAATGTAGTGTTTATAATTATATAGAATGCTCTTCATGGGCCATTTTTTTTTTTGTTAAAGTTCAGCAAAGTATATTAAATAAAAGTGATGTGCAGATTTGATGTCCGGACATACCCAAACTAATATAAGAATACAGATATTTCCCCCACCCCTACTTTCAGCATTGTCATCAGCAGAGAGTAGGAGGAACTTAAACTATTGAACAAGGGTCCACCTTCATGGTCTTTGACCTACTATTTTTTTTGTTAATCAAGGTGTTTAAGCCAGCTTACACACACCTTGACTAATCCTCGGGGAGATTAGCACAGTAACCCACCGCCATGGTCTCCACTTAAATCACAGATGTATATATGGGAAATTGAACCTGAGACCGTGCACCTATCTTCACAATCTCCAATTTACCCTAACCATCTGAATAACCCATGAATGGGTACACCTACACACACACCCACACACACAATGTGTACGATAGGGTTTAATCCCACGACCTCCTCCCCTGCTGGGTGCCAACCCTTCAAGCCGGAGCTGCCACCACTAAATAAATATACTTTTAAGTTTATACCATGATATCATTCCATGAGTTTTCAAGCAATGGAGGACTTACAAGGCTTACTTGGATAGTTCCTATTTCCCATTGCTTCTGAGAAGCCAACACTATTGCAGATAAGTTAGCAAAACAAGCAGCTACATCCCAAACTATATCAACATGGAATTCCCCGCCCACTTTTCTTCAAGAAGATATATCTTGGGATGCTTAGTTGAGGCCAAGATACAGGTTTTCATAATTGGACTGTTCTAGATTGGTCGTCTTGTCTACTGATGGTCATGCCGAATGTGGATTAGTGGTCTAATTCTAGATCTCAGTTGGACATTTGTGTATTTTAAGATTGTATTTTAAGAAGGTGGATTAAATGTATACTTGTTCATTTCCATGTATTATATATTCTTTCTCTTCGTTCATAAAGTTACTTGTTGATTCTTAGCCAAAAAAAAAAAGTTCATACCATGACAAGTATGCCGGCCTTGACATCATGACAAATCATAAATAAAAAAAACATAGAATTCAAAACAAACATTGGTCTTTGTCATCTGAGCAACACCCTTGAGGTAAAAAAGAAAAATGATATTTCTTACCAGAGGTACCAGAGGGGAAGAGAAGCCAGAAATTTAATATAAGAAATCCTTGCGCAGTTTTATTTA
>NC_056557.1:4172627-4180175 GCF_013358625.1 Macadamia integrifolia
AAAAAAAAAAAAAAAACACGGATAAATCTGTCTAATACAATCAAATTAAAGCTAATCTGGATTGACATTGAGATAATATCAGTCTTGAACGATCTCGTGACCGTTACAGGCTTTTAGAATGGGCACAGTATATATTGACCGTCTGACCACCAAGTTTATTATTGGTTTGAACCCGAGACTGTTGGTTTGAACCTGAGGAAGCAATGCAACATACAGTTCAGAGCAATTGATGTGCCTTTTTTATTTTTTTATTTTTCTTTTTTAAACGACAGTCAATGAATATATGTACTGATACTTTCCTTTTTTTTTTTTCTAATAATATTATGCTTATTGATCTCAAAATGTGTCCCCGACACATCGTATTAGCCCAGTATGAGTTAATACTGTCGATCCCTTTGATGTCAATATCAGTATTAGCGATGACCAATACCTCAAAACGCTGGTGGCAATATCTGGTGGTAGGTTCTAATATATTGGACTCCATTTTCAAAAAGATACCTCTATAGTAAAAGATTTGTCGAGGTATACCTTACCATCATTCGATGTACAAAAAAAAATCTTTAATTACAGTTGAAGTATCCAATTTTTCAAAAAACAAAAAGGATTAATTATACTGTCCTCCTGTTAGAGAGAGAAGTTGTTAGAAATAGGAGTTAATTATGACACGTGTTCAGTTGTAATTAGTTATGTGTTTGGTGCCTCTATTACTGTACTATATATATTCTAGTTATCAATAATAAAATGAATCTTGAAATCTCTTCATGGTATCAGAGGATTGAATTGCTCCTCTGAGCTTCTTTCTCTCTGTCCATGGTGTCTTCTAATTCTTCCTCTGTTTCTAAAGAAATTCCTGCATCTTTCTCTGTTCTTTCTCCTAACGTTGCTTTGCACCTTCCTCTAAAACTCTCTTCTAGTAACTACCTACTCTGGAGAGCTCAATTTCTCCCTCTTCTCAAAGGCTACAGTCTTGTAGGGTATGTGGACGGTTCTTTTCTTCGTCCAGTGGTTCCCGCTTCTACTTCTGCAAACACAGAAGCTGTCAACTCTGCTCTTGTGGCAGCTTCCCTCTGGGATCGACAAGATCAGTTAATACTTTCTTGGATCATCTCTTCTCTCTCTGAGAATGCCTTATCACATGTTGTGAGTGCTGGTACTTCTCAAGAAGCCTGGAGTATTCTTGCTCGAGTCTTTGCCCCATCCTCTCGAACGAGGATCATGGATCTTAAAGATCGTCTCTCGCGGCTCCAAAAAGGTACAAATTCAGTTGTTGACTATCTTCTTGCTATCAGATCCGTGGCGGACACTTTGGCTGCAATTGATCAACCGATCTGTGATGAGGATCTGGTTCTTGCTGCACTTAGAGGTCTTGGTTCGGATTTTCGGGATTTTGCGACTTCTATTCTCTTGCGATCTGAATCCGTTACCTTCGTTGAACTCACGGATCTCCTTCTTAGCCATGAAAGTTTTCTAAAATCTACTTCTGATGATACTTCCGATTCTGTCTCAACTGTAAAGGTTGCTGCTACACCACAAGACTCTTGTTCATGCTTTTCTCAAGGTTCTCGCCGTGCTTCATACAAGCGTTACTCTCCTCGATATCGTGGTAATCGTCGTCGCTACTCCGATCAGAATCCAAGCTCTCGCCAACAATAAGTTGACCAGAATCAAGGTTCTTGTCAGTGATATGGTTCTGATTCTGTTGGTAAGTCGAACAACAATTCTCAGGAGTCGATTCTTGGATCTCCACCTCATGGTACTCGTCCTACACACTTTCCTCTGCATCAGCGCTCAAATTGCCAGATTTGAGGGCATGACACTCACCTTGCATCTCACTGTCCTCAACGTTTTAAACATCCTTTTCTTGGTATCACTTACTCTGCCACTACAACTCCTTCTCCTTGTTCTTGGTTACTTGACTCTGGATCTAACCATCACATTACTGTAGACATGAGCAATCTTGCAATTACCAGTCCTTTTTTTGGCCCTGAGCAAATAATCATCAGCAATGGCAAGGTTTGTCTATTTCTTATACCGGATCTACCAACATTATTTCTGCTAAGCATAATTTTCGATTGTCCAATGTCCTATATGTTCCTGAGATTCATAGGAACCTTTTATCAATCAATAAATTATGTCTTGATAATGATACTTACTTTGAATTTTATCCCACACATTTTCTGATCAAGGATACGAGGACAAGACAAACACTCTACCACGGCCTGAGTAGAAATGGGCTATATGCGCTTCCTCTTGGACCTAGCTCTCTTTTCTCCAACTCTGCCGTTCGAGCTCCTATTGATGACTGGCATCACAAAATGGGTCATCCCTCTTTTAAAATTTTTCACCGTCTTGTTGACAAGTTTACTCTTCCTACCTCAAGGAACACACACTCTTCTTGTGCTGCTTGTCAGTGCTCCAAGAGCCATCGTCTTCCCTTTATGCCTTCTTCTGCTAGTTCTGCTCCTTTGGAGCTTTTACATTGTGATGTTTGGGGACCGGCTCCAACTATTTCCATTGATAAATTTTGATACTATGTACTCTTTGTTGATGATTACAGCAGATATACATGGTTATATCCTTTTTTGCATAAGCCTAATGTACTTTCAGTGTTTACCAAGTTTAAGCCTTTAGTTGAAAATTATTTCTCCTGCTCCATTAAGAGCCTGCAGACTGATGGTGGAACTGAATTTTTAAAACTTGATGACTTCTTTACTTCAACTAGTATTTCACGCTGAGTATCTTGTCCTCACACACAGGCTCAAAATGGTGTAGCCAAGAGAAAGCATTGGCATATTATAGAGACTGGTTTAGCACTTTTATTTCACTCTCATCTCCCCTCTCCATACTGGTCATATGCTTTTCTTACAACCACTTATCTCATTAACCGAATGCCAATTGCCTTTCTTGGCCACATTAGCCCCTTTGAGTACCTGTTTCACATACCACCTGATTACACATTCTTAAAGACATTTGGTTGCCTATGCTTTCCATGGTTACGACCTTACTCTCACAATAAACTAGAACCTAGGTCCAAACTATGTCTATTCCTTGGTCATTCCCTTCAGCATAAGGGATGCAAATGCTTGGACATCTCTACAAATAGGCTGTATATTTCTCGTCATGTGTTCTTTGATGAATCTACATTTCCCTTTTCCACTCTTCCCTCTTCTTGGCCTGATCCACCTTTGACCACTGTCCAGTTATGGTGTACTCTTAAACCACCAATCCTTCTTCCTTGTCCTTCTCCATTGCTATCCCCTAATCTCGCCCCTGTTTTTCCCACACCAACATCTCCTTGCCAAGGTCCATTATTACCTATAGTCCAAGATTCCGCAATTGGGAAATATCCATATCCTCAGCCTTCTGTAATACAACCTAATTTTGAATCTGATTCTTTTACCCAAGATGCCAGTACCTTACCTCCAACTCACCCAAATCAGCCTGCTTCTGAGCCTCCACTTGGGCATGATACCTCTACTTCAGCTCATCAGTCTCATCCCATGCTCACACGGTCTCGCACAGGAGCCCCTCACAGACGACCTAATCGTCTCACTCTAATGGCCACTAAACATCCCTTACCATCTTCGATTGAGCCCAGTTGTTACACTCAAGCAATACGCAGCCAAGAATGGAGGGCTGCTATGCATGAAGAATTTGATGCTCTTCTCAGAAATGGAACCTGGTCTCTTGTTCCTCCTACTGATGCCTCTAATATTGTGGGTTGTAAGTGGGTGTTTCGGGTAAAGCGCCACTCCGATGGTACTATAGAGCGTTACAAGGCACGTCTAGTTGCTAAAGGATTTCATCAGAGGCCGGGCATTGATTTCACTGAAACGTTCAGCCCGGTTATTAAACCAGCAACAATCCGTTTAATCTTATCTCTTGTTGTTATGCATCAGTGGCCAATTCGTCAATTGGATGTGTCAAATGCCTTTTTACATGGTACTCTTGCTGAGAAGGTGTTTATGCATCAACCTCTGGGCTTTATTGATCCTTCTCATCCTAATTATGTTTGTCGATTGCACAAATCGTTATATGAATTAAAGCAGGCTCCGCATGCTTGGTATACACGCCTCAGCACCTTCTTGCTTTCTCAAGGCTTCATTGCATCAAAGACAGACACCTCCTTATTCATTTACCGATCTCATGGTGTTGTGCTTTATTTTTTTATTTATGTTGATGACCTGCTCCTCACAGGAAATGACTTTACTGCCATTATTGATCTCATTCGGGTACTATCTTCTACATTTGCTCTAAAAGATCTTGGGGAATTGCACTATTTTCTTGGCCTTGAGGTATCCCGATCTTCTACTGGTATGATGGTTACTTAGCGAAAGTACATTACAGATCTACTTCGGAGTTCTAATATGGCCGATGCCAAACCAGTATCCACCCCTCTTGCTGGTGGTCCTTCTCTTGGTCTTCATTCTGGTACAACTCTAGTTGATGGCACTGAATATCGCCGTATCGTTGGTGCACTTCAGTATTTGACGATGACCAGACCAGATATCAGCTTTGCTGTCAACAAGGTTGCATAGTTTATGCATTCCCCGACGGATTGTCACTGGTCTACTGTGAAACGCATCTTGCGTTATCTTAAAGGTACCCCTGATGATGGTCTTCTTCTAAATTCATCTTCCAAACAGGTTCTCACAGCTTACTGTGATGTTGGTTGGGCTGGCTGCCCAGACAATAGAAAGTCGACAACAGGCTATACTGTGTTTTTTGGTCAAAATTTGATCTCCTGGTGTTCTCGAAAGCAACGGACTGTCTCTCGGTCCTCCACAGAAGCTGAATACCGTGCTGTTGCTTCTGTAGCTACAGAGCTCCTTTGGTTGCGTTCCTTACTATTTGAGCTCGGAGTTTTTCTTCCCTAGACTCCTCTCATTCTCTGCGACAATATTAGTGCGACATACCTTGCAGCAAATCCTGTCTTCCACTCCCGTATGAAACACATTGAAATTGATTTTCACTTTGTAAGGGATATGGTACGCTCCGGTCACTTGCAAGTTCGCTATGTCTCTACGATTGACCAGCTAGCAGATGCTCTAACAAAAGGTCTCTCTCGCAATTGATTCAATCTGCTTAAGGGCAAGCTCACAGTGGGATCTCCCCCCCGTGAACTTGAGGGGGCCTGTTAGAGATAGAAGTTGTTAGAGATAGGAGTTAGTTATGACACGTGTTCAGTTGTAATTAGTTATGTGTTTGGTGCCTCTGTTACTGTACTATATATATTCTGGTTATCAATAATAAAATGAATGTTGAAATCTCTTCACCTCCCCCACAGTTTACCTTAATATAATAATCATCCCAGAATGGCAATTATACTGTACCTCCTATTTTTGACGGTGTTAAGTCCGAAGATAGAAAAGATGAAAATACAATTCTACCCCATTAACACACCTTAATAACCCATTTCCAACTTCAGTTAGAAAATGGAAAAGACAATTATACCCCACTAACACACCCTAATAACCCATTTCCAAGTTCAGTTTCTTTCCTATGTATCAGAGCCCTCATCTTCTGATTTTTCTACCAACATATACAGACGACGAAGGGGGGAAGTTGCAGCGGGGGAAGGTTCAGAAAGAGAGCTTCAATGTCCTCAATCAATTGAGGTAAAAAATCTTATCTTCCTAAATCCTAACAAAATTCCTCAATCTAAGAATGGGTTCCTAAAGCATCAATTCAGATCCAAAAACGTGAAACTCTAACCCCATCCCTCAATTGAGAAGAATCTAATCTTAATCCAAAGGAAGAATCAAAATCATCATCTCCAATGTTTGACCCGCAAAGGAGAAATACCTTGTATAGGAATTCTGCAAATCCAAAATTTGGATTGTTTGGGAATTGGATCCAAGTTCCTATCGTTTGCAGCAAGTGGAAATACCCATCATGAATGCTGAAGGAAAAATTGAGAAAGAAAAGCACAATCTACCAAGAATTAGTTCTTTCAATCTGCTACTCTAATCTCTCTCCCATAAGGCTGCAGTATAATTCTTTTTAAACATCCGTACCGCTGAAAACGATTTAGGAACCAAAGGCTGAATAAAACGATTCAATCTTGCTCTGTTTGCTCACTGCAACTTGTGAGAGGGTTTAGTCACTATTGTTGCTGCTGTCGTTGATTTGAAGGGGAAAGAGGTAAATATGTTGCATTTGTTCTTGTTAGCATGTACCAGCTTCGCCGTCTTCCTCCTCAGTGTCAAATTTCAACACTATCTTAAAGCATATAACTTTATCTTGTTCTTGAGATCCGAATCCATGGTGACGGTGTAGAAGAAGAATCTAGGGTTCTTTGATTGTTGGGGAAGAAGAGGGTATGAAATTTGGGTTTGGGGTTGAAGGGTAGAATAGGTAGTTTACAATCCTAAAGGGTATTTTTGTCCCTAAGAAAATAAGTAAACAAGCCACATCAACTAATAACGGTTTCTCCCAAACGAAGTTCAAACACTGTCAACTACAGGAGTACAGCGTATTTGTCAGAAGTGAAGAGGATGGTTATAAGTCATAACAATATGACAAACTGCATGAGACAGTTATATAATTAATCTTTTATTTTAATTAATTAATTATTTATTTATTATTATTATTATTGTTATATCCTTGACATTAATGTAGTGACTATACTTGAGTAGAATGCTCTTCATGGTCCCTGACCTTTTCTTTTTGTTTTTTGTTAAAGCAAAGTATATTAATAAAAAATAAAAGTGATGTGCAGATTTGGTGTCCAAACATACCCAAACTAATACAAGAATACAGATATTCATCCACTTATACCTTCGACAGTGCCATCAACAGGGGATAAGAAGAACTCAAAACTATCGGACAGAGGTCAACCTTCATGGTTTGTGACCTACTAAATGTAATGGAAAGTAAAAAATATACTCTTACTCTTAAGTTAAGTTCATACCATGATATCACTCCATGGGTTTTCAACAGAAATGAAAGACCTACAAGGCTTACTTGGATAGTTTCTCATTGTCATTTCCCATTGCTTCCAAGAAGCCAACACTATTGCAGATAAGTTAGCAAAACAAGCAATTACATCCCAAACTATATTAACATGAAATTCCCTGCCCATTTTTCTTCATGAAGATATTTCTTGGAATGCTCAGTTGAGGCCAAGATGCAAGTTTTCATAATTGGACTGTTCTAGATTGGTTGTTTTGTCTAATAATGGCCATGCCGAAGGTGGGTAGATCTCAGTTGGATATTTGTATATTTTAAGATTGTGTTTTTAGTGTGATGATGTCCATGCCGAAGGTGGATTAAAAGTATACTTGTTCATTTCCCTGTATTATATATTCTCTCTTCATTATTAAAGTTACTTGCGGATTCTTAGAAAAAAAAAAAAGTTCACACCATGACAAGTACACCAGCGTTGATATCATGACAAATTATAAATAAAAAACATAGAATTCAAAACAAACATTGGTCTTTCTCAGCTGAGCAACACCCTTGAGATAAAAAAGAAAAATGATATTTCTTACTAGAGGGGAAGAGAAGCCACAAATTTAGTATAAGAAATCCTTGCACAGTTTTTTT
>NC_056557.1:4180195-4182392 GCF_013358625.1 Macadamia integrifolia
TAAACAACCTGTGTGAGTGACCTAAGGTGTGCCTAGTGGAAACCTCTAGGTCACACCTTTATCCACTACAAATGTGAATTAATGCTTACTTTGGACCAGACAATGATAAAGACACCATTGACATTATCAACGATGTAATAACATACACTCAAAGAAATAAAATAAACTCAAAGAAACAGAATGTAATCCTGTTTAGAAAAAAAAAAAAAAAAAAAAACATGCACTCAAAGAAACAGTACTACACCACTCTTTATTTACTAAAATTACGTGGAGCAGACATTCAGCCATTGTAGGAGAGGACTCAGTCATGATGGCCGTGGTGACCATCATGACCATGGTGTCCATCGTCTCCACGTTCACCGCCGTAGCCATGGTGGCCATCATGATCGTGATCATGGTCATGGTCGTGGTCGTGGTCATGGTCGTGGTCGTGATCGTGGTCATGGTTGTGATTGTGGTCGTGATAATGATCGTGGTCGTGATCATGATCGTGGTCGTGATTGTGGTCATGATCTTGGTCATGATCGTGGTCATGGTCATGATTGTGATCGTGATCGTGTTCGTGATCAAGATTGTGATCATGATCTTGGTCATGATCGTGGTCATGGTCATGATTGTGATCGTGATCGTGATCGTGTTCGTGATCAAGATTGTGATCATGATCACATTCATGTTCGCCTTCATGGAGGAAAAATTCTTTGATGAAAAACATGGTAGAAACTAGAAAATCTCTATATGAAACTTTCACAAGAGGAATGTATAATGAGGAGCTGTGGAGAGGATATGGAGTTACATCTCTTCATATAAGGCTTGAAGAACCTTATTGAAATTTAATAAAGAAACAATAGTGCCATACCAATGGAGACAGTATATATATTATTTTTTTGGTAAAAATAGTACTGAAATAGATTGTTGTTTAAACTTTAAAGGAGTTATGCGTTTCTCTTGCTGCAAGCAGTTGGGCGCACGGCTTCATGCTGTGGTGGGACCCACATAGAAAGACTGTAGCGTCAAACACCACTCAATCTTCTCACAAACTATCACACAATTCATTTTTGTCATCCTAACTATCATTTGCATAGCTGGGATTTTCCTTAGTCGTCTTTTTTGTTTTTGGTTTTATGTTTTTGGTGTTTTTTTGTAAGAAAAAGTATTTTCTCTCTCTCTCTTGCCTTTATTTATGTACTAATTTTCTTCGGTTAAATTGTGACCTTTAATATAATAATTCCACTCCAACTTGTCTTCCTGATAATTTTTTATAACCAATTATTTAAAGAACATGCATGAAGAATATAATGCACATAATGCATATTTCTAAAAAGTAAACATACCATGTTTCTTGTTGGGTTGAAGGGATTGATTATGTGTCATTTCTTTTAAGGGAAGAAAGGGTCGTTTGTTTTGTTTTCAATGCTTAGACATATCGGACATGAAAAGACCATCCGTCCCCTGACGACCTCCTAATCGATGCCTCTGCCTGCCCTCTTATTGACTAGTGCCCTTGTGCAGTAGCCACATGACTAGGGATTGTTATATCATCCTTTTATATTCTTCTAGTTTGGTAATAAGCAATAAGTAATGTTGTCCTTTATTTTATGGGGATAATGTTTGTCCTTTTACTCACACATAGAATTAAATTTAGATTAATTGAATTTGATCACATCTAATTCACAAGGGACTCTAGCTATATTATATTAAGACCATTGACAGGCCACTAAATAAAAAATTATCTTGAATTCTTTATTAATAGGGTTAATCTTTATATAACCATTCTTGGTGAACAATAACATGTCATCGTTCTCTGTCGCATGAAATGGCAAAACTTTTACATATAAGACAATGCCATTATACCATAATGAGACTATCAAATTTTATTTTTATTTTTGGATTGAAATGAAATTTACATTTTGACTGCTCAAAATATCCCCTATTGTACGGAGGTTGAAAGTGAACAGTAAAAGACCATTATAGTGCTATACTTGATGTAACCAACTATAGTTATACCTAACGAAACCTTTATTAATAATATTCTTCTTTTATTAAATATGATATTAGGGGCAATAATGACATTTCTTACTTGGTCTTTCTCAGCTGAGCAACACCCTTGAGATAAAAAAGAAAAATGATATTTCTCACTAGAGGGGAAGAGAAGCCACAAATTTAGTATAAGAAATCCTTGCACAGTTTTTTTTTTTTT
>NC_056557.1:4182412-4189134 GCF_013358625.1 Macadamia integrifolia
AAAGATGGTTTTGATACAATTAGTATCTTCGGCACCTTATTGGTGCATTTCACGCCTTTATCCACTTAAAAGAAAACACAATTGGTATAAGTAGAATCATTATCATACATAAAATAACATCCAATCAAAAAACACACCACTTTTTATTTACTAAAATTACATACGGAGGAGTGGGCACTAGGCCAATGTAGGAGAGGGACTTAGCAGCCATGGTGGCCGTGGTGGCCGTGGTGGCCATGGTGGCCTTGGTGGCCGTGGTGGCCGTGGTGACCATGGTGGTGGTGAGGAGGATCACATGGTGGTGGGGGAGGAGGATAGCAAGGTGGTGGAGGAGGAGGACAATGGCTGTGGTGGTGCGGATGAGGATCCCATGCTGGTGGGGGGGGGGAGGAGGAGGAGGACAACGGCATGGATTATGGCTGCGGCAGCTACCACATCCCATGATGGAAGATATTGTAGAAACTAGAGAATCTCCATATGTCACTCTCACAAAGAAGGATCGAAGTGTGATGAAGAGGTGTGAAGAGCATCTAGGGAGTTACATTTATTTATATAAAGCTTGAAGGAACCTTATTAAATTGAATAAAAAATAATAGTACCATGTTGTTGATAGTTATTTAAAGGACTTTATATAGGTAGGCCATAAGAAGAGTTGAATTATGAACCTCTTGTAAAACACGCTCACCTAATTTTTTTAATCACATGTTCCTATTAAAAAATTATTAATGGGGTTGCTTTATTGTCCTTTTTTTTCTCTATATAACAAGGACCCCTTGAACCTGTCTTTCTATGGTTCAGGTCTAAGGATAAACCATAGTTATATAAAGCCACATCTTAACCTGTGTAATATATCAATCACGGAAGAATCAAGTTAGATAAATTTGTTAACACACAAGGCCTTTGGACTAGTGAGCTACACCCGAGGTGTTTCCTAGATTGTCCAATTGATATTGATGATTTCAAGTACTAGATGGACCCATATGGTTAAACTGGGTGGTCTGACCGGACATCGTAAGTAAAAGTCAAAAACTAGTTTAACCAGTTGCTAATAAACCAGTTTTTAGAATCATTTATGATATTTTGAAGTTCTCTATATAGTCAATACTTGATTAGCTTGACTTAGGTTTAGCCAAGGAACATTAATGGACGATGGAATATAGTTGAAAGAATAGTTAATGCATGAGAAGAGAGAGCTTGATCCACACTTAACGTACGTGGCTAGTAAAACCAGTCATTGACTCATTGCACGGCCAAGAAAGCAGAAAGGGAAAAGAATTAAATGGATTTGACCGTGGAGCGGTTTTACTGGTCCACCCATTATGGCTGTCTCAACTTTCAACTAACCCATTTTAATGCCGGCCCCTCTCCTTTCCCCAGAGGATGGAATCATTGGATTGATTCCCCACTTGCGTGTGAGTTTTATTGTATAAAAAATAATGGAAGTTATCTGTGAATTACAAATGTAGTTTCTCCACGCAATCTAACTTCACTCGAACAATCCAAGGAAATTGTTGGTGCAACTTTGCGTTTGTTGGGAACACACAGTCACTCTCTCACCTTAGTGTATAAATCCTAGTTGCATAATGATATGTAAAAACCAACAAATACGAAACCCAGAGATTTGACAAGGTTTATAAATTAATATGGTGTATTACATTTTCGGACGAAGAAGAAGATGTTTCACTATCTAAAAGAGAAATTACACTAAAACAGTGGCGAGAAAACTCGTTTTAAAACCCTAACTTGAAAAACCCGCCCAAATTACAATTGCTTAGTCAACAAGATAATAGTGTATTATATACTCTTCCAAGTGTCGGGTCGATCCATCGGATCACGATCGATTGCTACCAAAATATGTTGAAGGGAATCATTCTTCAAAAACAAGTCAAGAATGTGAGAAAAACTCAACACAACCAAAAAAAAGAAGGAATAAGATCCTCTCTAACGCGGGGTGCTAGAGAGAATCCAATGAGCTCTCTCTCTCTCATGTTTTATCTCATCTTTCTCCTCACCTGTCTATCTCTAGCATGGCCCTTGCTGAAGAAGATCCAAATCTGAGAGAAAGAGGGGCGAGAGAGAATTCATGGGAGAGGGGAGGGAGCAACCAAAATCATGAGAGGCTCTCTCCTCCCTCCTCTTTTTATAATTTAGGTTGCATGGGAATGTGTTTAGGATTCTTAACCCCAAAATTACTAAACTTGGTTAATTACTTCAATTAGAAGCAAACCTCTTCGGCCGATGCATGTTGATATATTTATCAAGATATCCATTGGGAAAGGAAATTTACACATTCATTTGCCAGATCTTGTGGTCATAATGTTCAATTATCAACGATATAATCTGAATGGATTTGATCATTGCTTCAGATGAAAGGTTTCTCTATGATCCACCCCCTCCTCCTATGTGTAACCTTTAACCACTAGTCTCGCTTTGAATCTCTTCATATTTTCATCCACATCTCTCCTCTTGTGGATTCATTTACATCCAATAGGCTTAATGTCTTGAAGTGAATAAAAAATGATTTAGATATGACCCAAACGTGATTGGAATAGATAATCTATTTCAGAGCACATGGAGTATATCCATTAAATGCGTTCACATCCTTAAAAGCCTCTAAATCATTGCATATGATTATATAAACTACTTAAATTTTTATCATATTTAGTATTGATACATTTTAAATGTAACTTTTTATTTTACATTTTATACCGAAAGGTTTTAGTTGCAAAGTAAAGAGAAATTTAATAACAAAATATAAAATGATTTGGAATTAGTGAAATTGTCACATTGGATACCAATAATGGTTACAAAAGTTTCTTTTTTAAGTATAAAATTTTCAATTTTCTCCCCCTTTAAATTTCCCTTTCGACCAAACATAACCTAAAGGGACTTCAAATTTCATCCAATGGAAAAAAGAATTGTGATCAAAGTGTGGACCATAGGAGAATTACATTTATGGATGTAAACATGAAGAATTCCAAGTAGATCTACAAGATTATAAAGCGATGCAGATATCATCAGCTGAAGCAGATAATCATGATCCAAACTCATATTTGATATATTGACATAAGAAAAAAAGAGATGAGAAGAAGAAGAAAAATAATGACCCAAGGCAAGTGAAGAAAGATGTAATGAACGAGGGCAAAATCGGTATAAAATGCCCGAACCCACCCTTTTTGCTAGGGGTAGTTGATTAGAACCATAACAATGACAACTATCCGCTAGTGTTATCCACCAACAGCTCATTGTTGTGATGGAGAAAAAATATATGATCAAGGGGACCATTGGTCAGGCACTGTAAGAAAGTATGTGGACATTGCTTTTCTGAACCTTTTCTTGTACTGCTGTGGAGAGATTACAGTTGGGGATGCATTTTTGGGACCTCCAAGGATACCTGATGCCTTCACCCAAGTCTCCAGATGCTTATCCCATGTATATTGCCTCATGAAATCAATGATCCCTAAAACCAGTTCCTTCCTCTCCTCATCCACCCCAACCAGCAAAGAATAATCCATCACATCGACTGACTGTAACATAACAGAAGCCGCATAAAGATAAGCAACAAAAAATATATAGTTTAACTGCTAGAATGCAAAACGAATGATCATCCCACAATATACATCTATACAAAGAGCTCGTGTATATTTACCGCTAGAAAGGATGTATCATTCCAAACCGCTCTCTCTAGGCTTCTCTTGGCCTTGCTCCCAAGAAGTATGGGTTTTGTGCGTAATGCTTCCAACAGATTCATATCCAGCAGCACATTGTTCTTCCCTGTTGTATCAGGATTGTAGCGAGATCGAGAAGAGCCCTTCAGATCATACACCCTTGAAATATTTCTCTGGAAGAAGAGATTCTCCATCACTATTAAATCCATTTTTGTCTCCCTACCGCCTTTCAAATGCTTGACAGTGACCTGTAAAATAGATATATTAGCAGACAGGAAAAATTAGAGTTTAACTATATCCATAATCAACGAAAGAGACCAAGACCTAACCTGATAAATACCAAGAACTTGAGCAAGACAAGTTGGGCTTCTTGAAGTAAGAGAATCTGACAAATATTTGAAGTACTCCGGTGCAAATTCCTCAAAAGAATCCAACTCTGTCTTACTGACTTGTTTTATAATGAACCTCTCATCCAATGACTTCGCAAAATACGCATTGCTCTTTCCACCCTGAGCACTCCATCGTCTGCAGCGGCTAAGTGAGCGTATGAAATCCACTTCACTAGGGCAGCATTTCTTCCTAAGAGCATCAAATTGCTTTGCAAAATAACAGGTCACTGAGAATTTCGCTTTGCCCATGGAAGATGACTCATCCTCAAAAGAAATCTTGATATGAGGAGATCTCTTGGGATCGGAGAACAGGCCCCCTTTTGTTGATGATACATCATCAGACCCATAACTGCGACGGCGGATGTCATCCGAGTCTAACGAACGAAAGGATTGCCAACCTGAAAATGTAGAATCTGCGCCCTCTCTGCTGTTCTCATTTGCACTCCATCCTCCATGTTCATCCAATTTAGTCATCCATTCCTCATAGTCCTTAGAAACAAGAGCATAGGAAATCACACTAGTGGGTTCCTCGTCATAAACAGCAACAACAATGTCATTCTGGCCTGTTTGTGGAAGTAATAATCTGACTCCATCACTAGCCAGAAATGAAGCTGAGGATATGAAAAAGGGGGAGGGATTGAAGATATTTAATTTCTTGATCTCCCTTGGCGAGACATGAGAATAGGCCCTTCGCATTTTAGCAACAGGATTTCTAACCACATTTCTGTAATCTCCAGAAGCATGATAAGACCTTAGTGAGGACAAATGGGACGAGCTCTGTCCTTTTCGTATTCTATCTTGGATTCTAAGTGCAGAATCAAATGAATATACTCTCACTGGAGACATAAGCCTTACAAAAGATAAATGATTCCTCTGATTTATAAGCCCAATTGAACCAA
Source organism: Macadamia integrifolia (assembly GCF_013358625.1). Lineage (NCBI taxonomy): Eukaryota > Viridiplantae > Streptophyta > Magnoliopsida > Proteales > Proteaceae > Macadamia > Macadamia integrifolia. The sequence goes on from NC_056557.1 coordinate 4,187,369, forward strand.
CTTGGTTCCCATCTGGCGGTTGTCCTGTGCCTGTCCATGCTGAATCTATTTTATCAGAAAGATTCAAAGCAGAAGGGAGACTCTCCAAGGATGTATTCTCAACTGGAACTACATCTACTCGTATGTCCTGTGGCTGGTGAAGAGAGACCGTGGTAAAACCAAGGCCTGCAAGATGTTCACCTTCAATAGACGCTACTGTCAATGAATCCACCTTGGCCAGTCGATCTGAGCCAGGCTCCTGGTGTTGCAAATTGGGCTCTTCCAACTGCTCCAACTTATTTTCTTCATGATGAGAGCTGAGTTCGATTCTCCACTCTCTCAATTTGGCGTAAGTTGCAGCCTCTTGAGTAGAAGAATCAGACTTTGAAACTGAACTCTTTGTTCCAAGAAGTGAGTCCAAAGAACATAGTTGGCAATCCCAAACAACAGAATCAATTAGGAGGCAGCGTCTCAGACGGTTAAGTTCTAAAATGTCTACTGATGCTAGACCTGGGTGCTGATCCCATATGCTGGATGGTTGTAGCAGACTCTGTCAATGTGCAAATGGGACAAAATCAATGCATGAATGCTTGAATATACTACAAAGGCTTCAGATCTATTGATAAGAGTGAGTTGCAAAACTTCACAGAAAGAAAATGTAAGACAAAAGCTGTGATGGATACTTACATCATATTCATTTTTCTCTTTACTCAGAAGCTCTGTCAACTCCATAACACGATTATGAAATACAGCCATATCTGTAGGTTCATGTCCAATAGATGTACTTTTCTTTTCAATGCTTTGAAGTACATCAAATATCTCTGCATATAGTGAATCCTTTTTCTTGGAAAGCTGGAAAATAGGAAGAACTACAGCCATGAGGTCTACTCAGAACAGGAAAACTACCAAGAAAATGAAATAGCTACAAAGTAAAAAAATCAATGGGGTCAAAACAAGGGTTAAAGTATCGGTATCGGTCGCCGTATCGGTCGGTCAAAATTAAGATACGTATCGAAGGGTATCGTATCGTATCGTATCGGAGATACACTAAGATACGCTAAAGATACACACATAAATGGATAGGAAACATTTTTTTAAACACTTATGCATAAAAAATTTGTTAAAAAAAGCTATTGATAACATGTATTATGCATAAACACTAAATTGAGGTATCGTACTAAGAATTCAAGATCTGTAGTTGTCCCATAAATGTAAAATCCTTGTTCCCAACCTTGATTTCCACTTTAGTTAGAGAGAAATATGGCTGACAGCAACTTTGGAACAAAAACCCTTCAAAAATTCGTTTTTTTCTGAAAAATTACCTATATTAGCCATTGTATGACCGTAGCGCCGATACGTATCGATACTCACCGATACGTGCTGATATATACTGATACGTACTGATCGATACATACCGATACTCACCGATACGTACCAATACATACCGAAACGTACATTTTACCTCAATTTTATATTTTTCATAGAGTCGTATCGAGACATGTCGTATCGTATCGATGTGTATTAGTGGTGTATTGATGCATATCGGTATGTATTGTAGGATATATATCGATACGAAATGATTTAAAAAATTCAATGTATCGTATCGGTGTGTATCGTATCGGCCGACTAAATTTAAGATACGTATCGGAGGGTATCGTATCGGTATCGGAGATACTTAAAACCATGATCGTCTTTGATTTGTCGATGGCAAGGCGATGCAATCGGTCCCTCTCTCTCTCACACTCTCACTCGTTCTCTCTCTCTCCCTGCTATTTTTTTTTTTTTTT
>NC_056557.1:4189154-4210985 GCF_013358625.1 Macadamia integrifolia
TGACAGTGACCTGTAAAATAGATATATTAGCAGACAGGAAAAATTAGAGTTTAACTATATCCATAATCAACGAAAGAGACCAAGACCTAACCTGATAAATACCAAGAACTTGAGCAAGACAAGTTGGGCTTCTTGAAGTAAGAGAATCTGACAAATATTTGAAGTACTCCGGTGCAAATTCCTCAAAAGAATCCAACTCTGTCTTACTGACTTGTTTTATAATGAACCTCTCATCCAATGACTTCGCAAAATACGCATTGCTCTTTCCACCCTGAGCACTCCATCGTCTGCAGCGGCTAAGTGAGCGTATGAAATCCACTTCACTAGGGCAGCATTTCTTCCTAAGAGCATCAAATTGCTTTGCAAAATAACAGGTCACTGAGAATTTCGCTTTGCCCATGGAAGATGACTCATCCTCAAAAGAAATCTTGATATGAGGAGATCTCTTGGGATCGGAGAACAGGCCCCCTTTTGTTGATGATACATCATCAGACCCATAACTGCGACGGCGGATGTCATCCGAGTCTAACGAACGAAAGGATTGCCAACCTGAAAATGTAGAATCTGCGCCCTCTCTGCTGTTCTCATTTGCACTCCATCCTCCATGTTCATCCAATTTAGTCATCCATTCCTCATAGTCCTTAGAAACAAGAGCATAGGAAATCACACTAGTGGGTTCCTCGTCATAAACAGCAACAACAATGTCATTCTGGCCTGTTTGTGGAAGTAATAATCTGACTCCATCACTAGCCAGAAATGAAGCTGAGGATATGAAAAAGGGGGAGGGATTGAAGATATTTAATTTCTTGATCTCCCTTGGTGAGACATGAGAATAGGCCCTTCGCATTTTAGCAACAGGATTTCTAACCACATTTCTGTAATCTCCAGAAGCATGATAAGACCTTAGTGAGGACAAATGGGACGAGCTCTGTCCTTTTCGTATTCTATCTTGGATTCTAAGTGCAGAATCAAATGAATATACTCTCACTGGAGACATGAGCCTTACAAAAGATAAATGATTCCTCTGATTTATAAGCCCAATTGAACCAACTTGGTTCCCATCTGGCGGTTGTCCTGTGCCTGTCCATGCTGAATCTATTTTATCAGAAAGATTAGAAGCAGAAGGGAGACTCTCCAAGGATGTATTCTCAACTGGAACTACATCTACTCGTATGTCCTGTGGCTGGTGACGAGAGACCGTGGTAAAACCAAGGCCTGCAAGATGTTCACCTTCAATAGACGCTACTGTCAATGAATCCACCTTGGCCAGTCGATCTGAGCCAGGCTCCTGGTGTTGCAAATTGGGCTCTTCCAACTGCTCCAACTTATTTTCTTCATGATGAGAGCTGAGTTCGATTCTCCACTCTCTCAATTTGGCGTAAGTGGCAGCCTCTTGAGTAGAAGAATCAGACTTTGAAACTGAACTCTTTGTTCCAAGAAGTGAGTCCAAAGAACATAGTTGGCAATCCCAAACAACAGAATCAATTAGGAGGCAGCGTCTCAGACGGTTAAGTTCTAAAATGTCTACTGATGCCAGACCTGGGTGCTGATCCCATATGCTGGATGGTTGTAGCAGACTCTGTCAATGTGCAAATGGGACAAAATCAATGCATGAATGCTTGAATATACTACAAAGGCTTCAGAGCTATTGATAAGAGTGAGTTGCAAAACTTCACAGAAAGAAAATGTAAGACAAAAGCTGTGATGGATACTTACATCATATTCATTTTTCTCTTTACTCAGAAGCTCTGTCAACTCCATAACACGATTATGAAATACAGCCATATCTGTAGGTTCATGTCCAATAGATGTACTTTTCTTTTCAATGCTTTGAAGTACATCAAATATCTCTGCATATAGTGAATCCTTTTTCTTGGAAAGCTGGAAAATAGGAAGAACTACAGCCATGAGGTCTACTCAGAACAGGAAAACTACCAAGAAAATGAAATAGCTACAAAGTAAAAAAATCAATGGGGTCAAAATTAACAAAAAGAAGTCAAATGAGGCTTAAGCTTTTAGAGAAAATTTACACGAAGTCACAAGATTAAACACAACATATCCTTTAAGAGCTTGGGGGAGGGGGGAGGTGGGGAGGGGGGGGAAGCAGAATGGGAAGAAACAGAGAAAATAAATCATTACATATTGAACCTCATTTGAAAGAAATACTAGAATAGCAGTTTAGATTGCAGACCTCTTCTGCCTCTTTCTGGACCCATCTCTGTTGAATGTGGCCATTGAATTCCAGAACTGAGGGAGGTAAGCGAACAGAGAGGATATCAATAGGGGAATAACGGAAGAAAGCAACCATGCTTCCAAATCTGTTGAAGAGAAAATGAACAACAATCAAGGTCAATAGTTTTTCTTTTCTTCCCCCAATTTTTGGAGAGCAGGGAAAAAATATTAGAGGAGAGGAACTTCATAGTACATACCCATAGAAACGAAGGCAGTCCCTCTGAAGAGAATGACCACAGCTTGCAACACGATTAGCAGTTGCATTATTTGAAAAGCTAAGCTCCAAAAATTTTCCAAAAGAAAGCCCCCATGCAGCATCTGACATAACCACTCTAGGAGTTGCAGGTGGAACTCCATCCTCATGAGCACACTTGAGGCATCGGTGCCACATCCAGATCTTTCCATCACGCTCTCCGGGTAACTTCAGTGATGGAAGGCTCTTAACATTTATTGTGAGATTGCCTTGCTGGTGAGTATAGCATAGAACATGGGCTTCCGAAGGCTCATTACAAGCCCGGCAGAAGGATGCCTGGGAATGTCAAAAGCAAGGAATTTAAGATTCCACAGTGAAAATGATTACAACAAAGTTCGGCAAGAACAAAGTAACAGAGTTAGACCTGATCAAACAAATCATTACGAAGAAACCTCCCAAGGGGCTTATCAAAACTGCCATAAAACTTAATACGCAAGAGCTGAGAGCGTACACACACTGTTCCTTTCAGCACACACCGACTAGAAAAGGAAACCAATATACTTTCATGATTGTCGACAGCTGAGAAATATTCCTGTGTCACCTCATTCCCACCAACCATGTCAGATTTCATGAGATCATGGACTCCTTCAAGCTGCTTTTGATTTCTTACCGTCATGGCATTCTCTTGAAGGAAGGTTTCCAGCAAGTCCTGTTGAGAATGACTTCCGATTTTGAAACGAAGCACATCAGAATCCTGTAAGTCATCATATTGCATCTGGCCACACGGTTGCTTAGCAACATGTGGGGCTGAATGCTCACTGTGTGAATCAGGGAGTTCCATTCCAACCCTAAGGTCAATAGTGCTAGGTGAGGAGGAAGACATATGAGCAGTATTAAGATGCTCACGTATAGATTTAGACTCTGTCAAAAGACTTGTGAGTCCCTCATTTCGAGTTGGGACATTTATAGTTGGATTATAAGATGACGGCCCTACTGGGTCGCATGCATCCACACGTTGGCATTCATTGGTTAGGTCCTGGAAAACAGTAGAAATTTTTGAACCAGAAATTGCATGATCAGCTGTGTCCATTCTCTCTGGTATTGCAACTGGGGATTTTAGGGGCATCTTAGGCAGACTTGCACCCTCATCAGCAAGGAAAGAGGTCTCCAGAGACAAATGATAGGCTGCAAATACTGCATAATGAACTACATGTTTAACCTTCTTTAGTTCTTCACGACATGTGCCCTTCAAAAGGACCTACAGAAAACAAAATGATTCAAATTGATCAAGCACAGCACCAGTTGCTGGAAATTCTACTTAACAAAAAGGTAAACAGAAACCCAAGATATATTAAGTATTAACTAAATGGAAGAGGTGGATTCAGAAGTATAACTTTAAATTTAAATATTGCAAAGCAAATGTTCCATATGAAAGTTCAGGCAGAAACAGGTCAATGAAAAATGTATACAAAGATAGTCACAATGTCTTCAAAATCAAAGATTTCAATTCAAAATTGGATAGTAAAGCTGCACAATGATCCACAAAAGAATTACAGTGTGCTATGTGCTTACAAAGGTTCTTCATCCACTTGAAAAAAACCTAGCAACAAAAGATATAAAAAGTTTAAGTGATTTAGGAAGTTAGTGGATATGAGCTTTATTGAAGAAAATATTAAAAATGAAATGAGAATAGCAAAAACCCTGATAGTTGGCACTGAATCTGAGTGATGTCAGGAAAAAACAAAATTGTGAACAACATTCAAGTAGCCAATGGAATGCTCCAAAAGGAATAGAAGGAGAGAACCAAAAGGTGATAAAAGTAGAGAACACACCACTACAGGCAGAGTCTCTAAAGGAGAAAGGAAAAGCAGAGAAGAATGAATGAAAGAAAGGAGAAATGATTTCAGGGCAATAAATCAATAAGAAACTGCATTAGCTTACAATTATTCAATAGAGAACTTTGACATCTCTAAGATGAAGACCTCTCAGATTAGTAACATACCACTACAACATGACATGCACTCTCCTTAAGTTGAACCATTCATGTAAAGCTAGATTACTTCTTATGAATTTCAATTAACATATATAACAACAACATCCACTCTTAGCGAGCATAGCTATATTAACAAGGTATTAGAGAAAAGAGTTAAGAGGTGAAAACTAGCAACATGGCTTATGGTAGGAAACTGCCAGGAAATGATTAAGGAAAGGGTTTCACCACCATTACATGGTTGAGATGAGGCAACCAAATCACTTGTCTGGAATGAAATAAGAAGCTGCACCTCTATATCCAAAGAATTTCTTCATCCTAGCTATTGTACCTGTCAACTTACTCTCGACCAACTATATATCACTAAACAAAGGAGTTAATTAGAGAGAGAGAGAGAGTATTAAAATCCATCCCTTGTTCAAAATTACAGTTGAAGCAGAGTTTTTAAGAATCAGATTCAGCCAAGACCAATCCAGATTCTCCCCGATCCAGCTCAAGCCAATCCTGTACAGGAAAACCCTGGATACCTGGATATGACAATTCCAAGGCCGATCCATATCAGAATCTGTAAGGACTGATCATCTGGGTTTTTAAACCCTGGGTTGAAGGAAAACCCACCACTCCCCCACCCCCCCCCCCCCAAAAAAAAAAATCCAATGTTGTTTAGAATGATTAGGGCCTCAGATCATATATATATATAATATATATCTATATATATATATACACACCTCTTGAGCTGTCAAATAATTTGTAGCCTTACTATATTTCCCTTTTGGTATAGAAATTTTTTTTCAAGGGGGTAAATCCTGTCTTTTACACGTTTATCGAAAAATGTGCAAGGTAATTACAGCTTTTGAAAGTGACATAATGATAAGTCACTTTCAAAATAAGTTTGAAAACCCTTTTTTACCCTTGACTTGAAACCAAAAGAAGGTTACAAGTTCTAAATACACCTAAAGATATTACTTAGACATATCTATCTATCTATCTATATATATATATATATATATACGTTGAAAATCGATTTTACGGTATAGACGCTTATGACCTCCCCCTCTATCACATTACGACCTTTACCACAACGATGCTGTCCATAGATCAAATTATTTCGTGGATTGGATTTCACTTGACTGTCGACGGCTCCATTGCGTCTGCTCGGGGTAGAAGTTTTGTATAAATGTATCGCCATGTTATTAAGTATTTTGATATATATATATATATATATGTGTGTATGTAGAGGGTTGTTGAGCCCTGGCAGTCTACTGTCCGAACAATCAAACTATCCAGTCAAAATTACTGTGGCACATACTGTGTCAATCCATTATATAAGCCTGCATCCTTTACTCAGGATGCAACACGAGAAAAACCATACCCTCTTCCTCCTAATCAATCTATTCTTCTAATCAAGTCTTCTAGTCCTCTGAAAATTCTCTCCTCCCAAGTCTCTGAATTCTCCTTCCGCTCTATGGCTACTTCATGAGTCACCATCACAGGAAAGTTCCCAATTTGTAATCTTGAAGCAGAGATCATCATGCTCAATATCAAGTTTGGTATTGAGACTAAAGTATGTTGGTGATTTCATGAACCAAGGTGAGATATGAAAATCACACAACCAACAGAACATTTGTTAAATCGTGTCCAATTTATCATCATGCAGTGCTCTGAGACTAGTTATACTGCTTTTTACAGTAAATAGTGCTAGGTTCTGTCAGACATTGATATACCTAATGTAATGGCATGAAAGCATCTATAACCTCATCCCTAATCGAATTGTGGAAGAGCTTCCCAAAACAAATTAGAAATGACATAGAATCATACCTCACTGAAGGCAGGAAATTGCACAACCCAGAAATTGTGATTTGATCACAGCACAATCCTATGTTGAATATCATATATAAATAATGTCAAATCTCAGGAAAAAGATGTCATGTAAACATTACCGTGCAACCCAAACGCCTTGGACAACCTTCAAAAAACATCAAGGTCTTAAATGATTTCTTATTGGGCTGACTTGAAGCCGTGCATTCTTCAGAAACTCTCTCCAAATGAAAATTTTCACAATGCCCCAATCGTGCTTTGGGAAGATTATCAATTGATGGAACAATAAGAGCACCAGTACACCTGGCTATGCATTCCAACAATGGCCTCTTTACATTCAACACTAAAGAAATTTCCTTTGCCAGAAGATATTCCTGAGCATGTGACGACACGCTTTTCTCTACCAGCAGAACATTAGGGCGATGGGCCTCTATCTTTGAAACAGCCATCTTGAGATGATCAATTTCCTATTTCAAAAACAAGAACCAAAAACTTATTGCACTCATCTAACAACACTGGAGAGGAAAATAAAAACTGAAACAAAGACTAAAGTAAGACCTGCTGGAGTAAAGTTTCAATAGATGCCAATTGATTTGGAACTCTTTGGTACTCTAATGCTCCACCCAATAGAAGTAACCTAGGGTTCTTGTATTGCGATGTCATGCGCTTATGTTTTATATTTTTTGTACAAACTACTCCCTTAATAAGGGTGCTGTGGAAAGAGAAAGAATATGTGAATGTGTTAGTTTTGATAAATATAGAGAAAAAATAAAGGATATCAAGCATCCAAAATATACCTCCGCTTCAAAATCCATACCTTTCACTTGGACTTCCTGATACTACACACTTAACCTTTACATAATCACCAGGATCCATACTGCCTCCCCTGCTTGTATCTGGTTTCACAAAATTGGCAGCTTGCCATGCAACTGATGTAACTATGTCCAGCCAATTTTCCCCACCATTGTCATTTCCTACATGGATGCCTTCCCCCTGTAACAGCTGGAATACGAGAGCTCTAAAATGCCCACGTATCACAGCCCTAAGAGGTTCCTTCTGTTCATCATGTAGTTTCTCCCTAACTGGGAACGCATCACTGTTAAGGCTACTAGATGAGAACATAGCACCTGACTCTCCAAGATCATCATCCTCATCATCATATTCAAAGAAATTGTTCTCCAACTCATGCTCTTCATCATCAGCCGGAGGAGGAAACCAAATGAGAACATTATTTTCAAAATCTAACGGCTGTTGTATTTTGTCACACTGTTCCTGGAATATCGATAGTTCATCAGAGCAATCATCAGTGGTTTCTATGTCCTCAGATTCTGTCTCTGGCCTTCTTAAAACAGCCATAGTGACTTGATCAAGGGAAGCACCATTCTGATACTCTGGACTTCCCATTTGCTCCTGCTGTACAGAGTAGCCTGCTCTAGGAGTGCAAGTCATTCTATAAGGGCTGCCCAGCGGACTTGAACCCACTGACTTGACGCTGTAAAACTCATATCTAGCACTAACACTACTTGAATCTACATCAGAAACATCTTGGCAGTATTCACTTGAAGGACTCAAAAAATGCTTCCCAGAATCCTCTCCATCTTCCTCGTCACTCCTACATCCATAAGAAATTGTGATATGAAACATTCATGATGCATCAACCAAAGAAGTTATTGGATAAAGTGAAGTAAAACAATAACTCAAAAGCCATGTATAACATAGTAGTTACACAGACTCAAAAAATATATTGGTAAAAGGTTTCATTTTCTCTTGCATAAGAGGTGAGACACAAGTGTGTATTGAATATAAAAAGGCAAGGCAAGAACACACACCTGCTAGAAGAGCAGAGGAAAGAAACTGGAGACAGGTGCCTAATGGATGACCCCATACTTCTGGTAGTGACTGCATGGGGAGAAGAACCATGACTATTTGCTTCAAGAAAGCGCATGAGACAAGCACTCTGAAAGGTCTTGCCATTACTTTCACCATTTAAATTTTCACTACTTAAACTAGGAAGTTCCTGCTGTGGACTGCACTGAGTAGACAAATGATCAATTCTCTCATTGTACTGCCTCCTAGCTTCATGCCCAACAGTAGCCTCAAAGCAGAATTTGCAGTATTTGATTTCTCCCCAGTCCCTGGTGGTATTTTCCCAACCATCTGATACAACAGAAACACCAATCTGAGCACATTTCCCGCACAACACCCGACCACAACCTTGACAATGGTACCAAAGGCTGAACTCTGTTAGGCGCATTCCACAATCACAACACATCCTGCAACCGTTGTCAGGCATCCAGAATTCGCTCGAGATACCGGAAAAATTAATTCCTCCCCAAGGAATCCAAGATCTAACTTTTCCTATTATACCTAGAAATGAACTATCAGGTATTCCCATAGAAGGAAACTGCTCCCAGGCATAACAATCAGTCTCCCCAGCAACTAAACCCGTTACAAATGTTTCTTCTTCTTCTTCTTCTTATTCTAAACAGTGTCTTCTTATTTTCCGAAAAAATGAAAAGAAAAAAAAAAATCAACAAAGAAAATTTTACAGTTGATCACAAATCTATGTATTTCCAAAATTTTTTTTTTTTTTTTTTCACCAAAACAAGTTGAAAAGCATCAAGCCCACGATAAAAACGGTGGGTGCTGAGTTTTCAAGGAATTTGACGAAGGACAACGTCAGGGTTTTTGCTATATGACGAAACAAACAAATGAAGAACCTCTAAATCCCTTAGAGGAAAGGGTCCTGAGAAATTCAGAGTGTTTCCTAATAAAACAACTAAAACAAGCATAAACCCTTGTAGAGAATCAGAAAAAATCTCTGGGGCTTAAGTCAACAAAAAAAATAATAAAACACATACATTTACATCAAATCAAATAGTAGATTGATGACAAAATCAAAACTTTCAGTTTCAACAGATAGGAGGAAACAGATTTCCTAATCACCTATATCAACAACAGAAATGGCCAGAAACCCTAAATAAGACCCGCTAACCAATCCCTGAATCGTCAAGAATGCATCCGAGAAACGATTCAAGCATCAGGAAATCATAACCCAGCTCAAAAAAACAAGCGAGACAATAGGGTGAGAACGGTTAACCCCCAAAATTCTCAAATCAGCACTTCTGAGGCAGTCCAAAATACCAGAAAATTCAAAACCATAAATACCCATTTCAGTTCTTCAAGAATAAATCTCAGAAACAATGGCTACTTTGCAAAAGAGTCGACAAAACAAAACAGAAATCAAAGAAGAAAAAGGAGAAGAAGAACTTATCGGAGGTGGGTAACATTCTGAATAATGGGGAGTATGAGAATCAAAAGGAGAAGAAGAAGAAGTACGAAGAAGGATCCCTTTCTCTCGGTATAGGCTCGCATCTCGAACGGCACCACCATGCACTTCTTTCCTCCCATCTTTCCCGGCAAAGCTTTCATACCCCTCTCAAAAATATTAAAAAATTCACATTGGATGAAAAAGAAAAACGAAAACCCTCTTCAATCCATTCACCTATTTATAATCCAATTCCCTTTTTCCTTTTTTTCTTCAAAAATTAATGTATTTAACCATTACAAACACATACACCCCCTATCCATCTAGTATTTTAGTATTCTCTCCCCCATTGTTTAGCTTTTTTTTTTTTTTCTTTTCTTAATGGAATCTTCACATGTTTAGTTGTTTGTTTACTTTGTATTAATCTCTCTCATTCAATGTCCTCCTCAGCAATCAGTCAGCAGTGAAAAAAGTACCCTTCAAAGGAATAATAAAGCAGAGATGGAATATGATGGAGATGATGGAGATTGAAAGAAGTGATTTTGTAAAGAATTGTTTGGTGAAGGGCAACATCTGACCAACGTGCTGTGCCGAAAGAGTGGGCTTTTTATTGAGTTCAATCCCTTTTGGCTTTTTAATCCACCTTGTGTGTGACTTCATCTTCTTGGCAGTTTCTCTTGTTTTAAACAGGAAAAAAACTTCAATTATGACAAAAAAAGGATCTGTCAGCTCTCACCATTTGTAGTTTAAATATATAGGTGGAAAGGAACCGCCCCTCTATTGATTTGATCTTAATCCATGACATATATGAGTCATCTCCATGAAGGATTTGAGGTAGACCTAAAGTTTTCCCTCTTTTATGAACTTTTAGTGGTTTGTATTAGACAATTATAATTAATTACTGGCCCATATGTCAATTGTTATACAGTTCTTTTAGGTAACACAGTAATGGCTTCTACCCAACCGAAAAAAGCCAATTCATTTATTCAATTAAATATGGATTTGGATATATCTGGTATAATTAAGATCAGTTTCATTATAGTGTGTTTAAGGAGAAGGATAGGTATGCAGCCAAGATATGGTAAGCTGGCAGATAGCACCAATGGGAGTACACGATAGGATATCATTCAAGAAGGATATGAGGGTTATTTAAAAAGGAAAAGAGAGAGTTAAAATACAGTGAGTGCTAACATACTGTATATCAACAGCATACCCAATCTTTTTTCCAACCTTTTATGTTATATCACAGGTTTACACTTTTTTCCTTTTTCCTGTGTAGGCTACTTCTACACCATTACTTCATTGATTCATTTATCTACAAGCAGTATAAGATTTATTACCAAGAATGATAAGAATTGAGGTGACTGGCCATTAAATGGTATATATCCATATTTGTATCCAAATCTTCAGCTTTTAACTATGTAAAAATGTATATAAAGCCCTTAATTACTTGCATATCCTTCAGGTCTTTATATTGATGTGGATTTTTAATTTCTTAACAGATCCTATATGGAGATCTCATTCTGAATCCATTTTTACAACCAAAATTAGTGTTGGATTTTAATATTACGACTGTGTATGGTAGTCATTTAGAAAAATATTTTTTATGTTTTTTTGTTTTAACCCAAGAGGGTAGCGCAGTTGGTGAGCAACGAACTTGGTACGAGCCATAAAATCGTCCTGAGTTCAACTCCCACTAGACATACCTTGGGCCACTGACACGGGGTGTTTAATGCTCTTCACTGCTTTTAGTGAAAGTTGAATGGTTCTCATTCAACCCCGGTCCATGCGGTTGTGAGATTAGTATGGGCTCACGGGACTAGTTAGGCCAAAGGCCTGGATACCCGTTGTTGGTGAAGAAAATGAATAAAAAAACGGAATAAAGTGTTTGGTGTTAACTTGGTGTTTTTCAGTTTTTTTTTAACAAAAAGGGGAAAAAAAAAAAAACGCTAGAAACGCATAATGATGGGATGATGAAACCTTATTCCGTTATTTCAATTTCATTCCAAATATGAAAAAAAAATGAACAACTAGGGTAATCGTTTCTGAAATAGATTCCCCAAATACCTTTGTTTTTTTTTTTTTAAATGACATTTTGACATAGGTGCTGAAAATTCTGTTTTTGAAACTGAATGACTACCAAATGTAGTCTAGATGTTGGGCCAAAAGCCAAATTATGATCAAAGACAAGTTTTGGTGGAATTCTATTCCCTTTGATTACATAGTATAACATGAGAATTATTCCAATTCTTTGATCAGAGAAAGTGTTGATTGAAAATTGAATTACTGCACATTATGATCCAAACTCTGATCATCAATCACAAAAACAATAATCTTACAAGAACTTAGATTCTAGAATCTCCTCTTTAACAGATCCATTAACCTAGACAGCATTTTTGAGTATCTTAACTTGTAGCACAGCCAAGCAACTGTTTGAAAATTTTTTTGGACCACTTGAACTAAACCAACTGTTTTAGAATTTTTTTTTTTTTAATTATTTCTTTTGGCCATTAGTTGCATGACATATCATGCTCACACTGTTGAACCATTGATCAAAGGGACCAAATCGTCTAACTAGGCCTTGGTCCTATACCTGAGTGGTTATTCTCTATAGGGAGTGCCACGATGCGGTGAGCACCAGATGGTTGAGAGCATCTGGGCACCCACCTTGAGGTTGTCTCAGTCATCCGATGCTTACTAGACCACCGCACTCACTGCAGAGTATGTTTTCACGTAACATTTAACACAGGTTAAGGGTTGCATCCAATATTTCATTTATCTTCAATCCTAATATCAACTAAGTAAAGCTTGCATGGTAAATCTGATCTCAAACATAGATGGACAAAATGCTACTCATCTCTTCATTCTGGTTTTCTGTGTGTCATATATGTTTTTCATAGCACTTGGTCAAGATTGCAATTTTCTTACAAGAAACAAATTCAAAATAAAAAATTAATGATGGTTGAGTTAGGCATACCCAAATGATGCAAGAGACTAATGGTTATATTTTAATGAAAAAGGCACCCCACTTTTTTTTAGCACTATAGGATCTAATTTTCTGAATTCAAAACAAAATCCTCCCTTTTATTTCAGAAAAGAAGAATTATTTTATGTTTAATCTTCTTTGAACCGTCAGGGTTTCTTATGCTCCTTCACATGCAAATTTTTATTCATTTTTCTATCTCTAAAAGTAACGGATAAAATATTTCATATGGGAAGGCATAGGAAACCAGGTGCCTCGAAGAACCCTTACCCTAATTTTAAAATAAAGAATAAAAATCTAATATATTATAAGCACATTGGCTATAATTAATTAGATTTATCACCATGACCTATTTCTATCACCTGCAAGAATACTGCAGCAATTTGACCGTTGTATATTTACAAAATTACTTAGTTTGACCCTATGTCAAATTTCAGTCATTAATTCAATCATTTTATCTTTCCATATAATGTCATAGCCTTCTATATATTTTCACGCTTCCTTTTTTAGCCTTGAATTCTATTTTGCCACATGCAAAACTCTAATTAGATTGAAATCACAAATTTATTTTAGCCACACTCAATAGAATTAGAAAACTTGTAACTAATTTGCACATGGTTACAACTACAAGCTTTCACATATCTTTCCACGCTTCCTTTTGTAGCCTCGAATTCTGTTTTATCACATGATAAACTCTAATTAGATCAAAATTATAAATTTATTTTAATCACATTTAATAGAATTAGTAAACCCTAATGTGGTTACAACTATAGGCTCCGTTAACATAAATAAACTATTACTACAAATATAAATTCAAACAAGGGGTGAAAGAGAGGTCGATATTGATAATAACTTTGCCTAGAAAGAATCATAACTAGAAGGGTCCCACATACAAAATTTCTTTGACTAAAAATTCAGATCATCGAAAAGGTTAATGATTCATATACAATAGATGATCAGTTTAATTTTTAGAAATTATCATTAAATCAATTGTAAGATAGTTGATTATATTTAGATAGGAAATCACAATCCATCATTTTTAGAAATAGAAAAAAAAATAATGACTGAATGAGAAACACAACGGAAATGTGAAGGGAGAAAAGATATTTACGTAATCAAATAAAATGTGACCTCTTGAAGTTTCTTGGATCCTTTAAAATGATAGTATTCTTCAACTACTAAAAGTACCATGGAATCAAATAGATGCAATAAATTAATTTTATCCAAAGAATAGAATCTTGTTAATTACTTTATTTTATTGAAAGATTACCTAAATACTATTTAGACACAACATCCAATATGTTAGTGAAAAAATTGGTATTATTTTTTACCCATAGAACCCATGATAGACTTGAATTAAAACATTGTCTTCATTGTATTAGTGTAGTCACAAAAACCCTAAGGGGTAGTCGAGTTAGTAAGGAATCTTTGCCTCAGGAAGCGTGTGGTTTTGAATTTAACTCATCTTACTTCCTTGGGTTTAGTGCTCCTCACAACTTTCAATGAAAGTTGAATAGTTCCCATTCAACTCCGGTATGATCCGATTTATGTGATCGAGAGGTCAATATAGACCCGTAGGACTAGTTAGGCCGAAGGCCTGGATACCCATCGTTAGCAAAAAAAATAAGAGGTACCTGAAACCCTATGATCGATATAAGAACCAATAAATAAAAGGGAACCAGCAGAAATATATTCATGCTCTAGCATGAAACAATTCGTTTAATGCAATACTCTTTATAAAAGAAAGGTCAAAGAAACTTCTCACCACCAACCATAAACAAGAAAGATGAAATAGTTGGTAGGGTTTATTTCTTTTGTTTCAATCCCAAGCCATCATTTCAACCACTTTTACTCGTCCATCCGAATTGTTCCTTAAAAGTGTTTTAAGTGCATTATATATTGGGGATACATGTGGATTAGGTTATTGGTCCCCACCCCCCCGGACCAACCTTTTGGATCAGAAAGATTCATATACTAATGAGATCATGAATAGATAAGATGGGAAATTTCTCATAAATGAGAGGTTATAACATAATATTAAGATGTGAATCTAGTGCTTAGCACGCTAGTGTGTAGTTTCTATTTGAAGAACAGGCGTCAAGAGATTAGTGGATCAATTCCTATCACATGTGTGTGTGAGTATGTATTTAGTGTGTTCAGTCATTTTTCCTCCAGTGTGCAAGAGTAAAGACCCCTTAGACAGTTTCCTTAGAAATAATAATAACAAAAAAAAGTATCATAATATTAAGATGAGAGAGAGAATTATAACTTATAATAAATTACCAAAAAATGACCTTTAGATTGGCTATTAGGTTTTTGTAGTTGATCAAAGCCTTTTAATTTCTTTCAAATATTACAGTTGAAGGTTCTAATGTTGGTTATCAAATAATATGTAAGAAAAATGATTTTTTTTTTTCCTTTCCCATTTGCATTTTTTGGTTAATCATTGAAATAAACTTTTTTCCTTTTGGTAAAATCATTGATATAATTGATCTTCATTAATTATTCTCAATATATGTATGGAGAGAAGAGGCAAATATGGGTAGACATAGAGGGTAGATAGTGAGCTAAGGTGAGGTTGGATACCATTGTAGAACAAATTAGCACTTAAGCAAAAGGGTAGTCTATAGATACCATCTAAAGACACTCTTTTATAGAAGCTTTAGGGGATGTTACTAGTTTTTCACCATGATTCCCGCCAATGAAGGTTGGGTACTTCATTGGTATTTTCTGTTTAGCTTTAGTAATCAACCGCTGCAGTTGGTGATATGACATGACTAAGTTGGCATGGCTTGAATCAGTCTTAATCTATCTTAATTTTTGTGAACAAAATCAGTAGAACCATATCTCATAGTTAGCGTGCAACTAGGGTTTATTTTTTAGTCTGAACCGTAAAATTAGACAGGTTCGAGAGATTCCTTGTTAATGAAAAAATATAAATTCATGATTATAATGAAATTATCACGTAACTCTGACGAGACTATGCATTAACCTAATCATTCCAAAAGAGATTAGGGGTAGAAGGGTATCTAAGGCTAGAATTAGTTTCACTTGATGGAAGGTTCTTATCAAAAATTGATGGTAAGGCTGTGTACTGTTCATGGTTCACCTACTTTCTGGTGAAAAAGCTTCTAACAAAATATAGCTACCAGTCTTCAAAAACATATACCATGCGAGGCTGGTTGGAGGAACCTATTGAATTATGGTGTGAATCATTTCAGTTTGAACAGGAAGGCAGATGTAATTGGATACACACTGTTTCAAATCACCTAACCACGGTTCAAGGTATCAGTGTCACATCGGCTATATCGGTTGATACTTACCGATATCGCCAGTATCTAATATCGATAATGTAGTGATAATATCAGTACATGGGAGGATAAAATGGTTAAAAAAAAAAAAACTAGGGTATCAATATTTTGAGGGGCAAAAGGGTCTAATATGGCCCGATATACTTCCAATTGCTATTAATATTGGTGTCAGCCGAGACTGATATGAGTACCAATACCAATACCTAAGAGTTTGCACAAATCATTGATTAGGGATTGAAGTGGGCATGAGGCTGCACTGTGCATGTCTCCTCACAGGCTCTCTCTTCCCTCTTCTCATTTAATGATGTGGATCTGTTTAAATTCTTTTCCCCCCTTTAGTCATGTATATGATGTAATATAACATGGCAATGTGTGCATCCCTTTCTTCACTGTTCTCTCTAAAAAAAGACATACCTAATGCACGAGGCATTCACCACTACGGGTCTGAAGAGGGTCGTCATAATGTATGCAACCTTACCCTCACTTAGTAGAAAGATTATTCCTTAACTCAAACCCGCAACCACTAGGTCACAACATGTAATGAAATAATCTTACTGCTGTGCCAAGGTATGCCCTCCCTGTAGAGATATAAACGGATTGAATATGGATCATATGTGATTGGATCCGAATATTTCCTGATTGGAGATGAATACATAGGTTAAAAATTATTTTCTAGATAATTCAAATTTGGATCCGAATATGGATATTCTTAAACGGATACAGGTGCAAATCAAATTTGAATTTTCAATTATCCATTTACATCCCTTTCTCTGTATCTCCTCACTGATGCCCTCCCTATATAACCATCTCATACTACTATTCCATGTATTGACAATAAGCCTCACGAGATAAGAATTTCAATTCAGACAATAATGCCTAATTTGACATGAAAATCAAACCGACCACTCCATTTGTCTGGTTGAACGTGTCAAGCCATCAATCCAATCCTTTGAAAGTATAAAACCAAATAGAAACTGGTGAACTGATTGGAATTTGTCCATGTCTCTGAATAGAGAAAACCATAGTTGATTGAACCATTTAGAAGAATCATATTATTCTCCTATATGAGTTTTTTGACAACACAACATATATAACATGTCAATCCATTTACGTTTCTATGGTATCTTCTTCAACTTTAGGAAATGATTCATGAGTCACGACCAGTCTTTTGGGAGCAAAACCCTATTTAGAAGATGTGACATATGATACCTTAGTTTCTATTCTAGATTAGTCGAGCCAGTTGAACACGAAATTGGGATTAGATTTTCTTCTTAAAAAGAGTATTGGAATGGTCTTATTCCGTCCACAAGGGTGAACCTCTTACATTTGGCCAACCTAATTTAGAAATCATGCCTCAAAAGCTATTTTACTTTAGGGTTCCTCAAAAAGCAATGTGGCCCTACACCAGCATGAAGACTAATGGGATTACATACAGAAGCATCAACAACGATATAATTTTAGTTTTTCATGGGGTGGGGTGGTTATTTCATCCCTCTTTACATCTGGTTGTAGATCTAGCGTTTCCACGCCTAAACACAATTGGGTGTGAAAAGATCCAACCATCTCCACACACTTTGGGTTTTTTCATACCCAGTTGTGTTTGGGCATGAGAAAACAAGATGGATAGGGTTTCTTAGCCATTCAATTAAATACGTAAAATTATCAGGATTAATGTAGGCCAATCTCCCTGACAAATAAAAGGTATATATAAATGTCTTTTTATATGATGAGTTATATGATGAGAAGAGAGACAGACACAGAGAACATGACCACAGAACCACTTCTCTTTTTTTATAATACTTGATTTTGCCATTTAATCAACAATAATTGGAATAGCTAAAAGATAACATGTGAGGAAGAACCTTGGGTCCATATGTCCACAAAATTATTGCTCTGACCTGCCACATGGCATAACTAAGTCCCTTTTGTAACAACTTCTTTATGAGTAGCCTGCCTGAAAACACCACCTCACGTTTGACATAGTTAGGATTATGCATACTATACATGATAGCGGTTTTTGTACTATTAATTTAATGAATTAAGATGATTCTATGGTTGGCAAGCTCACTTGAAATTTAAGCACCCATTAAAGTTAAGAAATCTAGTTTTGAAACTTGGCAGCAGATGAAGCACTTATCAAAGCTAAGGAATATAATTTTGAAACTTGTTAAACAAAGAACTAAAATGGTAAAGATTTGAAAAAGTATAACAATGATATAAATAAAGCTGAGAACATAGTAAGAAAAGCAAAGTCTAAGAAAAATATCAGGATCTTTTTAAAAAACTAGGTATCAAGGAGAGTCTAATATATCTATAAATTAGATATCTCCATATGGTTTTCATCGACTCGAAAAAAAAACTTAGGATAAAGTCATTGGAAAGTTAAATTGGTGCCTGCTAAAGAAAAAAATGTTTCATGTAAATGTGTACATATAATTAAAGATAAGAATAATAATATAGAGAATAGTACTAAGTGTAAGAATCGATGGGTGCAAGATATTGGATTTGTATTTATAATTGCATTACATTCAAGGATCATCTTCTTTTTTTTTTTTTTTTTTTTTTCATGCTAACAGTAGGTATCTTGGCCTTCGGCCTGACTAGTCCCCCTGGTTTATATTGATCCCATAACTACATGTACTAAGTCATACTAGGATTAAATGAGAACCATTTAACTTTCAGTGAAAGTAATGTAGAGCAATAAACACTCCCATGTGAGTGGCCCCAATGAGGTAATAGGAGTTGAATTCAAAATCACACGCTTCCTAAGGTAAAAATCCCTTGCCAAATGAACCATGCTAGCCTGGCACAAGACCAATGAGGCAACACTACCTTTTTACACAAGTTTCCTGAGCCAAACTAGCAGGCTTCTTTTCCCCCATAAACAAATTTAGTATATATGAAATGAGAATACTGAGATGGATTAATGATAAAACTAAAAAACATAAAATAAGGTATAAACAAATTAAAACTAATTTAGGAGTAACTCCGATATATGATAAGAGAAAATCATTTGAGAGGATAAGAATATGTGCAACAAATGCCTTTGAATACTTGAATAAAGAGGGGTGATACATATGATTGAGATTAAAAGAACTACAAAAGCCAAGAGTAAACCTAAAATGACTTTAGAAGTAGTAAGGAAAGACGTACATAGCCTAGTATTAGTAAAAAATATTGACTTTAAGGGAAAATGTTGGATATGCCGCCGATATCAAGTATGCTAACATTCATTGTGTCTTTCTCTCTTTTCCCTTTTATTGAAATAACCCTCATATCCTTCCTAAATGATATTCCATCATGTGATCACATTGGTGCTATCCGTTAGCATATTTAATATCGACAGCATACCTATCCTTCACCCTAACTTTAAATAGAAGTAATTCAAGAAAGAAAACCCGTGTAACAATATCATTTAGTTGAGATAAAGGTATATTGAGTTAAGTTGAACTGAGTATTTAGTCAACATAGGAAGTCTCTTGGAAAATATCTATATGTATGTGATAATTCATTTAGTAAAAGGAAGAGAATAATGTGGATGGAGGAATGTTATGGACGTGACAGTTTAGTAAAAAGGAAAACAAATGCCACAGGATTTGGAAAACAGGGAAATTCCTCCAATTCCATATTGGCTGCTGTTCATTGCCTCCTAGTATGACTTGCAAATGTTTGATTACTTAATCAAAGAATCACTCTTAGTAAAAGATTGATGAAAAAATAAAATTGAATTGATTTAATAATCGAATCGATTGACACCTTTATATTTGGGTTGTATCAACTTTTAGTAATTTAAAAAAGGGCATATCGAGGCTCCTACATGTGTGAGATTTGAGGGGGCGAGAACTATCCAGTCTTACCCCGAGAATATCAAGAGGTTGTTTAATCGCTTGACCACTATGTTGCAACATTCGTATCTTACCGTTGGACTAAGCACGCCCTTTACTTTAGTAACCTTTACCCAAAAAAAAAAAATTATATAAATTGCCTCAAGTCTAACCTATCTTCCATCAAAAGAGTTTTCTTAATGGGTTGTGTTTATGTCAAGCCACAATATAGCTTATGAAGTGAATGATGTAGTAGTTTTGTATCAGTGATTGGTGTGGGAATGTTTAAGATTTAAGCCATATGACTTTTCTTCAGGTTAGGTAGAACATTGGAAGCTGGATTCTTAAACATGTCCAGCTTCCAATGTACCAAATTAAGCATCAAATGGGTAGCCCAATCTTGACCTTTTAATGCCATTAAGTGATGCATTATAAACAGCAAGAAATAATTTTTTATAAATTGAGAAGAAAGTGTTATGAGTTGAACACCATACTTCAAAAGGAATTATGTTATTTTTCTTTAATGTTTAAAGCTTCATTTATTTTGAATTAAAAACTATATAATAGATTTGTTTTTAGGGGGGGTGGGGTGGGGATAAAATCAATATTAAAAAGAAATGGGAAAAGATTGTCGCAACACCAATTTGTAGATTTCTACGCAAGCCCTCTCATCACCACATATGGACTTTATATTCTTTCTCCTCATTGATGGGAAATTGCATCTTGTTCTGAAAAATATAAATTGATAAGAAAATGCACTTTAACATCGTACCAAACTCTTGCCCTAAGGAAAATAAAATTGATAGTGGAACCAACCTTGATGGCTCAGCATCCTCTCCAGTCACAGGAGATAACTGGTAGACAAAGCAGAGCGAGGAGAGGAGAGGAGAGGGAGAGGTGTCGGACGGGAGTCGGACCTGCTGGAGGACTGTGGGCCCCTTCCCTGTTTGTTCTCACCAGTCCTCTCCAGTGACTGGAGACTGGAGAGGAGCCCTTCCCAGACCTTGACAAGGCTAAGTCCATTGAATTACCTTTTTCTTCGAGATTGGGATGCATATGTTAGTTATTAGTCCTAACTCCTAAGTTCTAGACCATGTCTGGGCTTGGGCTTGGGCTTGGTCTGCCCATGTGCACCACCTCTCTCTTCTTGGTAGAGGAAGATGGTCCACTTGGCGGGGAATAGAAGTATAGAACTGAAATTGTTATGGAATAAAATGGCCTCAGTTTTTTAAAAGTCCGGTGTCGGCCTAGCCCGAGTATGAAAAGGTTCGGTAACAGTGTTTGGTTGTAGTCCGATGGGCATCCGACCAAGACCGATTTGCACCACCATTAGCTGACCATATATGGCCCGATTATGGTTTGTTTATAGATAATATAAGGTCCGTTTGTAGCCCGATTGCCATAAGTTTGATTATGGAATTATAATGAAGTGTGTCCATGCCCTAGCCTACGAGGTCATATTACCTAAACAATTGATAACGGTGTAGAGCTTTAATATGATGCGAATCAATTAGGCCTAAACAAAATCAATCTGGCCTGTAGAGCACACATATGATCAAAAAGGGAAACCTAGTACACAAGGCTCCCGCAACTGTAAGATCTGGGAAGGACAAATGTACATAGCCTTATCCCTTGCTTCGTAGTTGGTGCATAGACCACAGATAGGAACCTTACCATCATTAGTCTAATTTATTTAAGGGTACAACTTATTGTCACTAAAGTGGTGAACTAAGAAGTTGCAACCCTTTTTTTATTTCAAAAAATTATAATTTTTTCGTTAGAAATTACAAAAAAAAATTAATTTAGTAATTAATGTAGAGGTAAAAAAAGAAATTTCAAAAAGTTGAAAATTATTTAATGCAGGATTAAAAATAGATTAAAAAATTTGAAAAACATTTAATATATTATTTTTATGTAATGACAAGATTTATTCTTGTTGAAAAAAAAAAAAATGATTACGTTAAAACCGCAAAAAATAAGGTCATAACTTTTGAGTTCACCACTTGGGTTATAATAAGATTTATCCTTTATCTAGTGAAGGATACACTAAGCTTCACACTTGGGGTGGTTAACATTGAACTTTGGGTCCAATCCTTGTTAACCTTTTATTTGGGCCTACATAAGCCTACAACAGCCCATACGTACTTTCCTGTGTCTTTGGGTATGATATCCTTGAAAGATATAGAACCAAAGCCCAATCCTCTCTTCAAAA
>NC_056557.1:4211010-4261377 GCF_013358625.1 Macadamia integrifolia
AAAAAAAAAAAACAATAAAAAACAAAAAAACAAAAAAAAGGCCCAATCCTCTCTGTCTCTCTCCTTCTCCTTTTGGTAAAAGTTTCAATACAAAGAGTAATAAAACGTTCACTTTGCAGTCACAAATCCTTCAAATTTAGGGATCAAAATATTCAAATCATATCGGATTCATGCAGTCGATCCTATTTAGTTGAATAAGATTATGATTATTATTGTTGCATAGATCTTTTTAGTTTAAAAAAGGTTTCTCTAGACCAACAATCAGACTATGTTTTGTCATTTGGAAAGGTGATGTAGCAAATTTAATCATATATATATATATATATATATCAAGGTAATAGTCTAAATTGGTAACATATTAAATTTCAATTTTTTTTAAGCATCTACAATTGCCTACTTTTATATATTCATTTTATTTTTAATTATATACTAATGTACTTCTTTTGGGAAAAGAACGCTCCTTGGTCTTGCGACCCATACAACAACACGGGGCAGTGAAAGAGCATACATGGGTATCAACGGGGTGAGGTTTTTTGGATTTCGTAGCCCTTTGTGCCTGGGTGCTGGGGCTGCACGACCAACGAGTCAACAAGGAGTGTTCATTTCCCCATTTCTTTTAAGAAAAGTTTTGTTTCACCTAAACGACTCTGTTTTAACTGAAACTTGACTTTGGACTCCGGTCTACCTAATCAAAAAATTTTAGTTCTAATCTAATTGAGAGAGAGAGAGATCAATTGCCTTCTAACTAGATAATCCGAAATTACATATTAACCATTGAGGGAAAATTAAGAGAATAGTCATGGAGCTCAACACAAATAAGATTTCATCCTTCAAGTGACAATTTTTTTATTTTTTATTCTTTCGTTAAAGATCCTTAAAATGACTTATGGGAATACGTCCACTACTTTTTCAAGGGTCAGTCATTTTCATTTTTAACCCAACCTCATGGTCCCGGCTCTAGGGTACGCAGGTTATGGGTTGGAAAAAGGGAGGGGAGGGGGAGGGGGAGGGGGAGGGGTTGGGGGGAAGGATCCTGCTCCATTTGTACTTTCACAAATAAATTAATAGAAGCAAAAATTGAGTAGGGACAAGGTTTTTACTGTTTAAATTGATCATTATTTTACTTATAATGTATAGCCTAACTCTCTTAATAAAATTAAGGAAAATTTACATCTCCTCCTTGTACTTTGATCCAACTACACCTATCATCTTGGATTTTCATTTATAACATTTTCCCCACTTTAAACATGACGGTGTTTGTTTTAAATCATTAAGTTATACCATATTTTCATTAGTACTCATATTACAAGGGGAAATGTAATAAATGAAAATCCAAGGTGGTAAATTTAATTGGATAAAGGTATAGGGGAGGGTACTGAAAATTTCCCTAAAATTAAGGAATTACCATGAGAAATGTGTCTCTTAGTTATTTCTCTATGAATATATCTTATGCTCTTATTCAATTATATGTGAAGTATGGAGTTTTTAAGTCAATGTAGTCTAAACAACATCTCTAGAATGCACATAAACAGTAAAACAAGGCAAGTCAAATGAAATTGAAATTTCAAGAGCAATATAAGACCCTAATGTCTCGTGCTCTCATGTTAAGTAGTTTCATTCCAAACAGAATTGACCAAGCAACAAAATAATACATTGAAAATCCAATACTACAGAAAGGGTTCATAAATCCCGAAGAAGATCCATGCTAATGCAAGAAGAGAATGCCAATACATAGGAGACTATATAATTGAACTGAGTCCAAATATAACTGATCCAGGCCATTCCTAAGATATCCAACTTGGTGCACAATCTAGATATACCTCAATGGTTAGGTAGACCAAAAAGCCATTTTCCTATATGAACCACAAGAGATCAGAGAAGATTATAAGTTATGGTTCCTCAATCAAATTTATTCTATGTAATCTTATAAATTATTTAGATTTTAAAGTATCAAATTATGAATGGTGAAATCTCATGCTGAAAGAGATTATTTTCAATGGAACCCAATAAAATTATTTTGAACTTAACTAAATCTTATTTAAATTGATGGTGGTTCTTTGTTACTTTTTTTTTTTGTGGATAAAAATATTATTAAATTCAAAGGAAAAGTAAGAATTACAGCACAACTGAAAAATCAGCAACCAACAGGAGCAAGCACACTACAAGGCTCCAAGGCAAACTATTAACTAGTATATCTCTATATTGGATAATGTTCTAGTTTAACAATATAAATTTCAAAAGGGGAAATGTTTCATATGAGGGAGTGCGATTGTTACTTATGTACGAGGATCAATGGGAGAGCAAGAAGAAGTATCCACAAAAGATTCATTTTTCTTTTCATGGGGGTGTGCTAGCCATTTCGCCCCATGTGTTTGGAAGCAGGGGCCACACTCCCCCCCACCCCCCACTAAAAAATAAATAAATTATTTTCCTATTTCAAAAATCATACTAAAAGGTTTTACTAAAGTTGTATCTATATTCTTTTCTCACCTAGAAAAACATTGACATTAATCCTATAATTCCTTTTTTTTTTTAGGTTAACTTTGCTGAATTTTAGAAAAAAAAAATGTGTTAATAAAAATTGTGAAATATGACCAATTAAACTATAATTTCACTATTATTTATTCAGTCTTGGGAATATTGGTATTTTGTAGTGTTAAAGCATCAGCAAAATAGAGAGAAAAAATTGTTGAAATTTAGAAGTACTAAAAAAATAAAGAAAGGTCAGCAACCAAATTCTTCATTTTCAACCTATCGGCAGTGCTTAGCATGTCTTGATGGTGATATATCTTCGGTTTATAAGTCAATATTGGCTGACGTTGAAATACTTTAAAGACAAAATGGTCTTAAATTAGTTGATGATTCTTTCACGAGATCTCACTAAGTCCATGGAAACGAAGAATCAAATTTATTCCCAAAATTAGGCCTAAAATTGTGGCACATGTTTGGGTGTACCATGCCAAGGGGTTGAAGACTTTTCAAGATTTCTATTCTACTATGTGGGCACATGTTGTATTCATCCCTGGGATAAAGAAGACATGGTCTAGATTTTCCATATGTCAAATTTTAGAGAATAATTCAATCAAATGCAGCCTATGTATATATCAATACAAGTGTACTAATAATATGGGTGTTAATTTTAAGTCCGGCCCAGCAGGCCCAAGTAAGCCAGACCATTTAATTTTTGAACCAGCCCGTCCCAATGAATTAATAAATGTGTCGGCTTAGGTCTAGCCTGATAATAATCAGTTGTTACCAGTGTGAGTGGCATTCTCGTTGGTCACCCAACTGGGAATGACCAATTACAAGCCCGACAAATTTAAAACCAGTTTAATTAATCTCATTTAGAGTTCATTTAGAGCCTATTTACTTGGTTTGACACATTTATGGACCATTTAGATATAAATGTATCATTAACCTATTTATTGGTTGTTTGACCAAAGACTAATACCTGACTAACCATTTACAAATGGGACCATGCTGAGCTCATGAAGCCAGAGTAATTAAATAGGGCAATTATAGTGCGAGGTCCTAAAGTGGAAAATCCAAATTAGGATTGACTGAAACTGACTCGACCCGACTCGACCAGACCAATTGACATTCGTAACCAGTACTTTAACCATTAATATGCACTATCACAATACTTATGAGAATAGGCATCTCTAAATTTATCTTGCGAATTCTGAAAACATCACAAAAAATTTGTGACACCAATAAAAAAAAAAAAAAAAATCACGGGTGTGTTAGTTTGTGAATGATGCCAGTTTTGTTGTTGATATGATAAGAACTTTGTAGATGGAATTGATGTATTCGTGGTTGCTAATTGGTTGGTTGGTTTGTTGTGATGAGTGGTCCATGGAATAGTATAGACATACAGCAAAATCAACTCCCTCTGTGATGGAGGGTAGATGAGAAAATAGGACGTTCCATCCAATACTCGTCAGAATCACACGAGCACATCTAACCCCCCCCCCCTTCTCTTTTCTCTCTCTCTGTGTCTCGTGGCTAAATTTCAGACACTCAAACACCAAAGCATTGTGATGAAAAAGCTCTACATTGGGATGACATCATCAGTGGAGAGAGAGAAAAAGCTCTACATAGGGATGACATCATCGGTGGAGAGAGAGAACGAGAGAGCGATGGTGGTGGTTGATACTGGTCTCACTCACATGCTTGGGCTTTATCAACCACCACCCACAGGTCAAAGGCCGACAACTCGGGAGGGAACTCACTAGTGAGATGAAACCCAGTGGACGAAACCCCCATAGGCTTCAACAAAATATCTAATAATCTCAGAATCTATCAATCTATAAATCAGGGCCCTCACCCTCCCAATCTTTCATCTTTCATATGCCTCTTCAGTTCTTCCATTACTACAATAGCATCTCTTCTTCACCCCTTCCCCTCCTTTCAACTTTTCTTTTGTTGCACTCAAGCAATTCATCTTCATCAGCATAGCTTGGCCTGCTTCTTTGTGCTATGGAGTTCTTCTTGGCTAGATGGATTTGGGAGAGGGGGAGGGGGAGGGAGGCCTTCATGCCTAGAACCCACTTTCACTTGTTCAACATGGCCGGTGAGTGATTTCCATGTTATCCTTTGTCTAATATACAGTCTTCTGCAGATCCATCCCTATTTCGTTGTCTGTTCGACCTTGAACCTACATATATATCCTAAAATATTTATACACTTTTAACAAACCCTAATCACAATTATAGATGATGATCAAATCAAACCTTTTGGTTTCTTCTGTGCGTCTGTAACTCTTTGTTTATCTGATTTTTTATGTCATCTTTGTATTCTACTTATTGCATGTTCACTAACTGGGGGTAATGGAAAGGGTGTGTTAGGCATTAAAGAAAGTCCTTCATTGCCTTTACATAAAACAGTATTGTGGTTATTGCGCTATTAGCCTTCATCTAGCTTCTTCCCTCAATTAAGGTGATCCCCTAGTAGTGTTCATAAGAATTCATTGATCCCATCTCTTGCAATAACTGTTAGTATCATGAAAACCCAAACTTGTTTATTAATGGATTCATAAGACAACGGTTTGCATTATTGAACCGTATGCATGTGAGCTGTATTGCCTTATATTAGATTCTTGTTACCCTCTCTCTCTCTCTCTCTCTCTCTCTCTCTCTCTCTCTCTCTCTCTCTCTCTAATATCAAGTCATTGCACACATTTATTTCAGCCACTCAACTATTGTAGTGAGTGAGCAAATACACAAAGCATTCTCAATTAGGGTTTCTCGGTTCTACATGGTATCAGAGCTTTGATGGCCAATGCCACTGATACCATTGACGACTCCACCGTGACTGGTGGCAACAACTCTTTACCCTTCCCTTCTTTCTCCCAAGCCTATCATTTCATCTCTCTTAAACTCACCTCAAAGAATTATCTCTTCTGACATGATTGATGAATGGAGATCTTGTGGTGCTGAGGATGGACATTGCAATCGGGAAAGAATAGAGGATGGACATAGTAATTATATATGATATAAATTAAGTGCCTATTTTACTGTTAAGTATCACTTTTTAGATCTGTATGTACTTCTTTTATTCTGTTTTTCTTTTACTTTGATATGTTTTGGATCTATATAGCTGACCCCATTAAGTTGTGATAAGATTAAGGTTGCTGTATAAATTGAGTTATAGTAAACGAGATCATTTAATACATTATGAAATATAGAAAACAAACATTAAAACAATAAGTATAAGTAGGGAGGGTACTTGTATGCATATACAGTTGAATTGTGATGGTTTTGGAAGGAAGCTTAGAATGTATAAGGCATGAGGGAGTTCTTCCTTTCAACGTCCACGGCGGATGATGGACATGGGAGTATGGGACCATCCTTAAGAGTTACTGTTCATCTAAGGTAAAAGGATATCAGTAGGTCCCCCCAACCCCCTATTGCTTCCACCATTCTAAAAAAGAGAAACCATTTAATTGTGGGGAGCACCTTAAAACTGTCTGGATAGTGAACTACATTAGAGTTATTACTTACAACAGTTGCAGTAGAGAGTTTTTATAAATCCTCAGTTTATTACAAAGATAGAAGCTAGGGGTTGTCTCTTAGCTTGGGAGATTTAAAGGTGCATCAACTTTTGTGCCTCAAAAATGTTGAATCTCTCTGCTCATTTTTTGTTTGAAAAAGCTGATGAATACAACTGCTAAAGAATCTTTAATACATACATGTATTGCCTTCCTGATAGAATTTAAAAATTTCTTATGGCTAATTACTCTTCTTAGTGATAGTATCCTTTGATTTAAAATAATAATAATAATAATAAGTTGATGCAAGAACATAGATGTCACCTACATGGGTAGTTGGGTTTTGAAGTTAATTTGTGTTCCCCTTTCCTCCTCTGCCTTTCATCTTTCATTCTCCTACTTACCCCTCCCCATCCCCTCTCCATTTCAGCTAGCCGTGGATTCAGGATATGAGATTTTAAGAATCTTTGGTTTTAGCTTTTTCGTTAAATGAACTGCATTTTCTGATACCTTAGTCTGAAATCTATTGTGCTTCCAACTTATGAAATAAAGGGAAAAGACTAGGCAACATGCGTCATCCTCTCTTCTCCTCTTGGAAAAGACCCTCTTGCTCTATTGTGTTCAGCCCATGTATGTGGTTAGTTTATCGAAAGTTGGAGGTATGCCCAATTCTCTTTTTAAAATAAAATAACATTTAATTTGAAAGGAAGGTTTTCCACCATGCATCTCATCAAATGTAGTAACTCGAAGTACACTTTTTCCTTCCTTTTGCATTAAAAAAATTACCTATCAGAAAAAAAAAAAAATCTGAAGTAGGTAAGTGAATGCAAGGGGGTGTACATACCTACCCTTCCATCCACCCCCACACCACACCAAACACCCCCCCCCCCCCAACAAAGACATGTACTATCATCTACCACCAAAATGACGGAATACCCACCAACTAATCCGTTAATACAGGGTAGCATTAGCTACATTTTCCAGGAGATTTGTTGTGAAAAAAAAAAAATTTGTAAGATATCAATTTATATGTCTGAATAAAAATGAAGAGTAAGGAATTTTTTGTTAAATTATTACAACTTTAGATTTTAGAATGCCATTTTCTTTATTTAAAGGGGAAAAAATTGAATACCTTTTTACACTTCTGATGTACTTTTTGGCCTATATAGTCTTTTAAGCATCGATTATGGTCCTTAGACATCAATTGATCATAAATGACTTAACTTGATACTTGTAGCGAATCATTGTGTTCACTAAAGGGAGTGACAATAGGAGATTATTGATGATGTTATGGATGCAAAAGAAAATGTCTAGATATTTTTTGAGAGAGAGAGAGAGAGAGAGAGAGAGAGAGAGAGAGAGAGAGAGAGAGAGAGATATTCCCCTATAATAGTAACAGAAATATAATGGTATTGCTACTCATATTTTCTAAATAATATATAAAAAATATATTGTTTGCTAACATTAGTTGCTACTCGTATATTCTCTATTATTTTCTTGTGTGAGGTTTTTTTAATATTCTTTTGGAGAGTATTATAGCAACACAACTAATGTCTTTGCTTGTAATTCGTAAAAAGTAGTAATGATTGAAATTGGAAGAAAGGTGAATAGTTACCTGAATTCAACAAAATAAATAAATAAATAAATTAATTAATTAATTTAATTTGTAGAATCGCATAAAAATTGTTTTCATATCGAATTTTTTTATTTGCAAAGTAGTTATTATGAATTTATGGTATTATAAAAATTATAATAATGAGAAAAAAAATGAGGAACATAAGAAAATATAAGATTCAAATAATAAGTCATGTTAGTTCACATCAACTGTTTAAGGTCGAACCGGCAATGAACTTGAGGTATTAGCAAGGACTGTGTACTTGTCAAGGATTTGCACGGACATCAACAACACCCTTAACCTAAAGGATGATGAAATTAGATGCATAAATACTTTTACTTTGATTGAGGTCTTGATCAACATTTCAGGTAAGTTCCTTTCACTCCTGTTATTGTATTTGATTACTTACATTACATCCCTTCAGTTAATGGTTTCATAGAGTTGGTTCATACATGCAGAGGCTGGAGATGTTCAGTATCAGAGGAAGATGCTAACACAACACATGTTAACTATATATTAGTTATTATATTGTTAATTTCAAGATGTTAATGTTTATGAATGTTTAATTATAAGGTAGCTAACTAATGTAGTGTCGTAAGAAGCTACGGATCATGAGAGTGAAGAACACACTCTACAAGGTGTATAATTGGGTAAGACTGTAGTGTGAAGCTCTTTGTGGATTGAAGGTTTATACACTCCAAGTGCCTACTCAAAGTAGATCAAATTCTTTTATTACTCTATCTTTGCTATTGAAAACAATACATTTTACATTTCAACCCAAGGGGGTAGCACAGTTGGGGAACAACGAACTTGGTACGAGCTGTAAACTCGGATATCCTGAGTTTAACTCTCATTAGGCATATCTTGGGCCACTCACACAGGGGATGTTTAGTGCTCTTCACTACTTTTAGTGAAAGTTGAATGGTTTTCATTCAACTTCGGTATAACCCGATCCATGCAGTAAGCCTGGATACTCATCGTTAGCAAAGCCCACCTCTTGCTCTATCGAGATGTAGGCCTAGATACACTTATCCTGTTCTTGTTGCCCACATGGCCACTATTCCTCTTAAGATTTTGATAAGTAAATTAAAATAAAGAAAAATTAGGAGATTAGATAGGGAGAGAAATAAACTAAGAAAATTAAATAGAAGATACAAAGGATAAGTAGTCTAACGAAGGAAGCTTTGACGTCTCGTTAATTGGGAGGTAGCCAGCCTGTTGGTCTTATCGAGGAAGCCATGACCTCGTTCTCAAAACAGAGAAATTGAAGTAAGCATTGTCATTCAAGGTATATTGATTTTCTTGTTATCTTCCTATAAATAGGCTAAGATAAAGGAGGTTACATAACTACAACTCCTCCATGTTTACATGACTCCTATGTAACTAAACCCACTACAAATAAGAGTTATACTTGCTTTAAACAACTATCTATTACATCCAATAAGAAATATAACTAGCTCCCCACCAATTGTACACATAACATCTTCCAAATAGGTGAGCCTGATTGGGCTTCGTAAACAACAGAAGGAATGAAAATTATAGACTCAGCGATTCGAACCTACGGTGAGTACCAATTAAGTTGGCTTACAATTGGATTGGGATTAATGGTGGGTAATGCAATCCTTGATTCCGAGTACTAATCCTTGCAACTACTTACTGACCCATTAGTTATCTTGCTTGTAAGGTTAACATGGTTAAGTCATTATTATATATATATATATATATATATTTATTTATTTTTTTTTTTTTTTTTGGGGGGGGGGGGGGGGTCGGGGTTAAAATTAAGTCATTAATTGAACTGAAAGGGCAGAGCATCGGTTTCATTTTTCTTTGCAAAGTGTTCTTGAAATTGATATATTTTTTTTAACTCATTAAGCTTTCAATTTCTACCTACCACTAAGGCTATGCCTGGTAACCCAAAAAAAGAAAAGAAAATAGTATAAAAGATATGATAAGACAAAAGTTATAATTACATTATGATTTTTTTATGTGTCTATCCTTCTTGTTTTGAGTTGTTTATTTCCTCCTCAATCCATTTTTCAGGCTTGGTCTAGGTTCAGGTAGGAGCTCGTTAGCGAATAAAATCATTTTCTTAGGTAGATAGTCTAATCTACGATCAATCTACTCCTTTATCATCGGCTTTTTGAAGTGGTGGAAAATCCGGTACTGAAAATCCTAGAGGAGATTCAAGAGAAGTAGGAGTGGAGAGTAGGGGTTGACATTCGACTATTTGCTTATCTGCTTGGGCTATCCCTTCTCGACAAGCGAAGGGTCCAAAGCACTATCATTATATTGAGAAGGGTAATTCGGGCTATAATGCGGACTGATAATTTGATACTTTGACCGTTGGATGGATAGGAAATCCCTAAAGTCATCTACTCAATTTGATGATTCATCTTAATCATACGGTATACATTTATATCTGCATTTTCCCTTTTTTTTCAACTGTCATTGTTCTTGAAATCTCTCAACTTACATTGACATGTGTTGAAATATTATTTTAGATGAATGAAAAATGCATTAAAAGGATAAATAATTACAAGATTACCGGACAAAAGCTAGAAAAGCAAATGATGAAAAAAGTGAAAAACATTGGTGGAGCTAATTACAATAAATGATCTGCAAAACCCATGATGATACAGATTGTTCTCAAATATTCAGGCAAGAAGCATGAGCGGGGTTAATCTTGGTTTTAATTTCAATGTCTATGGAGCTTTAGGAGGTTTTCTTGAAAGTAGCTACCCTTGAAATAATGCATAATAGCACATTGATTGAGCATCTCTGCATCGAAACTGAATGGGGATAGGGGAATGTTCTGCCTACTTAGAGGGAAGCACCCACTTAAATCTCGTCCCAAGAATGAGATGTCTCAAGAAAGAGATGTGTTAGTCCATTTATACTTAATCTTTCCCCACCATACATGGTAGAAAGTGGCACAAAAAATGGCATCTTAACCACAATATTACAAATTGAATTCTTTTCGAACAACATTAAATACAGTGTTTCATATGTTGGAACATTTTTTTTTTTTTTTTTTCTGAATGGAGAATAACTCCCCCACCCGCTCTTGAAAAGAAATTCTTATTTAGTCATATTGCATATAATATATAATTTGTACTTGTTTGGATATATATATATATATATATATTATTTTATTCAAAGAGTTGAGAACAGATAGATATTGCCCATATGAAGTACGTAAGTATGGGCAAAAGAGTGAACAGATGCATTAGTAATGCTAAATCATAGAAGTGCCATCGAAAATTCTACAGTTTTAGAGGAAGTCATGTGACTACTATATAACTTTAGGGCGACGAGTGGGCATGCGGCTTGCTTTAAACATGTTGGTGGCCTGAACCAATGGATGGGTGACACATAAAGGAAATGATGGTCCTTTCCAATTATGGGATGAGAGAGAGATTGACACAACCCAAAATTTCTCATTATTTAATCGTTCACAATATTGAAGACCAAAGTGGCCGAATGAAAGCAATGTCCAGCTTTCTTTGTTCACTTACCCTTTATATAACACATGTTGGATTGTGTTTCCAACATGTATCTTTATTTATTTCACGTTATCATGTCTTTCTCTATTTCTCCTGTAGTCTATAAGACAACACATAAAGGAACTAGTGTACACTGGTCATCTTGGCAAATTTTTTTTTTTTCTCTCAACATATATTTATGGGAAAATGGTTTTGTCCCTTAGCTCCGGCACCAGCCCACTTTATCTATATCTCTCTTCTTGTCCCAATTAATGACCTTCCTGCCCCTATGGAGAAAACTGGCACCAGCTCCTTTTGTCTCTCTCTCTTCTTGTACCTTTTAATGACTTTCCTGCCCCTATGGAGAAAACTGATTTGACTCTAACGCAGGTGTGGGAGTCAGTTTGTCGGCCTCAGTCCCCTGTAGCTGAGGGTAGATGAGAAAATAGGAAATTCCATCCAATACTCTTCACAATCACGCGAGCACTTCTAACCCCTAAGAGAGGGAGAGATGAGACACAAACACAGCCACACGATTCAACAATATATAATAATCTCAGGATTTTTTTTTTTGGTTTAATCTCAGAATCTATCAATTATTCCTATAAATCAGGGCCCTCGCCGCTCTTTCTTGGAATATGCCTCTTCAGTTCTCCTACTACTGCAATAGTTATCTCTTCTCCCCCCCCCCCTCTCTTTTTCCTCTTCTTTCTACTTTTGTTGCAGTCAGGTAGTTCATCACTAGCTTAACTTGGCCTGTTTCTTTCTACTTTAGAGTTCTTCTTAGCTTGATAGATGGTGGGTTAGGGTTCATGCCTAAGACTCACAACCTCTTGTTTTGTTTTGGATCAGATGCTTTTGTTTGCTCCATAATCCAAAAGAAGACAGGTTCTGTTCGACATGGCCGGTGAGTGATTTCCATGTTATCTCTTGTCAATTATACAGTCTTCTGCAGATCCACCTCTATTTCATTGTCTGTTCGACCTTGAACCTACATACATACATCTTAAAATACTTAACAAACCCTAATCTCAATTATCTATAAAAGATGATCAAATCAAACCTTCTAGTTAATTTCATGTGTGTTTCTGTCAGTCTTTGTTTATCTTAATCTTTATGTCCTCTTTTTATGTTTCTGTGAGTCTTTGTTTATCTGGGCTCGAGTTTATCTGAATCTTCACTAACTGATAAGGGAAACAAAGATGAGAAGATCTGGGCTCAAGTTTATCTGAATCTTCACTAACTGGTGCAAGTTGTGTTAGGAATAATAGGAAGTGCTTCATTGCTTTACACAAAACAGTATTGTGGTTTTTGGATTTGTAGCTTTCATCTAGCTTCTTCCCTTAATCCAGGCGGTTATGGTGGTGGTTCTCATAATGATTCTGATTCAATTCGATTACAAGCCAAGAGCCAACGCTCCCCTAGTACTGTTCATTAGACAAGGGTTTGCATTATTGAATCTAATGCGTGTGAGCTGCATTGCCTTATCTTTTCTTTCCTTAAACTAAGTTAGATTTTTGTTGCCTTGTATATCTCTCTCGAGTCTCAACTACAAGTCATAGCATAAATATATGTTTCAGCCACTCAATGGTTGTAGTGAGTGAGCCAATACATGAAATATTCTCAATTAGGGTTTCTGGGCTCTACATATGGAATTAGAGCTTTGAAAGCCAACAGTACTGATACCACTGACACTCTTGCTTGACTGATGGTAACATCTCTTTTCCCCCCCTTTGTTTTTTTTTTCAAACTTATCACTGCATCTCTCTTAAACTCACCTCAAAAAATTCTCTTTTAGCATGATGGATGGAGAGGAGACCTTATGGCAATAAGGATGAACATTGCAATTGGGGAAGAAGACATAGAGGCTAGGCTTAGAGAGTTAACATTAGTGATTATATATGATATAAATTGAGTGATAATTATATATAATCTCTAATTTGAGTGAGATTTTTGTTACATTATGAAATAGAGAAAGCAACAAACAACAAAACAAGAAGTGTATGGATTTAGTGAAAGAGTATTGAGTGGAAACAAACAGAAGAGTCCAGCATAAAAGGGTATTGTTTTTTTTTTTTTTTTTAATGGATAATTTGTATGTATTTAGGATACCATTACAATCATCTTGGGGCAAACCAAAAGAAAGGAGGAGATGTCCCTAAATCAAGCAAGACAAACCATGTACACAAAAATGTACGACTTATGAGGGAATTCTCCCTTTAAACGTTCATGGCAGACGATGGACTTGGGACCATCTTTGAGAGATACTGTTCATTGAGCAAAAAGGTCATCCTTATTGGTCCCCCCAGGTCTCAACCCTCCTATTGCTTTCATCCGATTAAGGAAACCACAAGAAATGCAATTTAAAGCCTAGTCTTCACATCCTTCCTCAGGTACCACTATTCAACAAAAGACAAACTATACTAACTGTTGGGGGGGGGGGGGGAGAGAAAACCCAAAAAACTGTCTGGATAATGAACTACATTAGAATATTACTTAAAACAGTTGCAGTAGAGTTATATAAAGCTCAGTTTATTAATAAGAAGGTGATGTCTCTTAGCTTGAATCTCTCTGCACATTTTTGTAAGAAAAAAGCTGCCAGATCTTTAAGATACTCTCTTTACATATATGCATCTCTTTCTTGACAGATCTTCTCACTAGTTAGTGTTCTTAAAAGAGATGGATTTTGAGCTATGAGTCAGAGGAAGTAACTTGAAGTCGGTCGTTTAGCAAAAACAAAAAAGTCATGAAGTAGGTAAAGTGAATCAAGGGGTGTGTACATGCCTACCTATCCCCTCCATCCACCCCCAGATCCACACAATCCCAACCACTATTATTGTTCTTAAACATCCAAATGACCAAAAATGCCATAACATTTTTTTTTGTTTTTTTTGTTTTTTTTTTGGTAAAAGACCAAAAAATGGCATAACATGATGACTTGTGGGGAAACATTTTGATCACTAAAGATAGTGACAATTGACAACAAAAGATTCTGACATAAAAGGAATATTACTTAAAACAGTTGCAGTAGAGTTATATAAATCTCAGTTTATTACTAAGAAGGTGATGTCTCTTAGCTTGAATTTCTCTGCACATTTTTGTAAGAAAAAAGCTGCCAGATCTTTAAGATACTCTCTTTACATATATGCATCTCTTTCTTGACAGATCTTCTGACTAGTTAGTGTTCTTAAAAGAGATGGATTTTGAGCTATGAGTAAGAGGAAGTAACTTGAAGTAGGTTGTTTAGCAAAAACAAAAATATCATGAAGTAGGTCAAGTGAATCAAGGGGTGTGTACATTCCTACCTACCCCCTCCATCCACCCCCAGATCCACACAATCCCAACCACTATTATTGTTCT
Source organism: Macadamia integrifolia (assembly GCF_013358625.1). Lineage (NCBI taxonomy): Eukaryota > Viridiplantae > Streptophyta > Magnoliopsida > Proteales > Proteaceae > Macadamia > Macadamia integrifolia. Next base: position 4,225,460 of record NC_056557.1, read on the forward strand.
TAAATATCCAAATGACCAAAAATGCCATAACATTTTTTTGTGTTTTTTTGTTTTTTGGTAAAAGAACAAAAAATGCCATATCATGATGACTTGTAGGGAAACATTTTGATCACTAAAGACAGTGACAATTGACGACAAACGATTCTGACATAAAAGGAATAGAGTCTAGATATTCTGTGTGAGAGAGAGAGAGAGATTTCCTCCCATCATCATACTAGTAAAAAAATTATAATCTAAATAGATATCTTTCTTTTCATTCATTCCAGTTGTGAGATTCCACTTTAGTGGATAAAAACTGTTCAAATAGAAATTCTCTTTGGAACTAGAAAAAATAAGATTGCAGAAACCTTTGCCTCTATTATATTCTTGTATCGGCTGTTTAAAATTTTAATGCTCTTTTAGAGAGTATTTGCTTGTAAATCGTAAACAATAAAAACGATTGAAATTAGAAGAAATGTGGATACTTACCTGAATTCAACAAAAAATGGTTAAATTTGCAGAATCTCATGAAAATAGTTTTCATATCAGAGATGTTTGTGTGCAAAATTGTTATCATGAACCCTGCAATGGCAGGAGCCTTGTGTATTAGGTATGTCCTTGATAGTTTTATAAAAATTACGGTAATTAGAAAATTTAGAATATTGAAAAAAAAAAAAAAAAAGGGGGATTCATATAATAAGTCAAATTAGCTCATATCAATTGTTTAAGGTCGGATGGACAATGAACTTGAGGTATTAGCAAGGACTGTGTACTTATCAAGGCTTTGCATGGACATCAACAACACCATTTTACCCAAATCACACAAATATATGGTGCTACAGATGGCATCAAAGGATGATAAAATAGTTTTACTTTGATTGAGGTCTTGAACATTTCAGGTAAATTCCTTCCACTCCTGTTTTTGATTTGATTACTTACATTACATCCTTCAGTTAATGGTTTCATATAGTTTGTTTATGAATGCAGAGGCTAGTGATGATCAGTATCATCCTGCATTACCTGTTGTGATCTTCTACCAATTTATCTTTGGCAAAGACCAAAGACCGATGACTGATACCGTAGAAAGAAGTGTTAATTTCAAAGCTGAAAAACAAACCTCAATTGAAAAGGAAGGTTCTAACTCAACTCATATTACTCAACTAAAATTTAATTATTATTTTTGTTAATTGCAAGCTGCTTATGTTTATGAATGTTTAATTTGAAGGGAGCTAACACTTTAGAGCAACTCAAGGAATACTCGGTGATTCTGACCTAGGGATTTTATGATGTAAATTTCAATGGCTAAGAGTTTGTGATGTAAATTTCAATGGCTAAGAGTTTGTTTGGTTTGCCAAAAAAAAAAAAAAAAATTAACAATCCCTCTCTCTCTCTCTCATATCTATTTCTTACATTATAGGAGTGATAGAGTGTTGGGACTACTTGATGGGAGAGGTATAAGTGTTGAGGTTGTCTTTCAGTAACTTTTGTACTCAATCAGAGAGTTATTTCCATCGATGCAATATCAAGGTTCGTTTTCGTCAAACATGTATGTGTCTAGGGCTCTGAGATCATCCTTGCTCCTGCTTTGGCGCCAAGAATTGTGGAAGTCTTTTGATGTGCTCCCCCTATATTATGGCATAAAACTAATATCAATGGGTGCTCACATGGAAATAAAGGGTGAGTTGGAGCGGGTGGCGTTTTTCGTAATTCTTGTTCCAAAGCAGTCTTCTCCTTTAGTATTCCTTGGGGTCTCCTCAAATTATGATGCAGAATTCCAAGGTCTTATTAAAGGCATCAAATTTTTTAAAAGATGAGTGTTCAAAGATAATGTATTGAATTGGACTCAAAGGCTGTAATTTTGGAGATAAATGGTGGGTCACTCCCATGGTATGTCTCTCAAGATTAGAGGTTTTTACAACCTTACTTTGCTGAAATTCAGTGGAAGATTATTCATTGTTTTAAAGAGGCAAACCCACTCGCATATTACCTTGCTAAAGTTGCTGCTAGAAGTGGTTTGTCCTCCTCTTCCACGATTTGTTTTGGATGATCTTAGAATGGATGCGGATTGCAGGGACAGATTTTGTTTCTTGTAATTTCTAGTGGAGTAGTGGGTTGTCCCCCTTGCTGATGGCCATGCCCAAGGTGGGGGGAGTGATCCCTGGGTTTCTTTCCCTCCTCTTTGTTGTTGTTTCTGGATTTCTTGGATTTCCACCTTGTGTATTCTCCTTTTCTTCTCTTCTTTTAAGATAAAATGATCTTTTTAGCGAAAAAAAGAGTGTTGGGACTACTTTAAGTTTCCTACGTGTATGAGGAATCTGTCTTCGATGAAAAGTTCCCACAATGCATCCCCCAAGATAGTTAATGGTGCTCATACATAACTCCTTTTTAGAAACATTCAAGGGCTCGGAAATCAGTTAGGTTCATAGTTAGCAAAAACAAGAACGAAAAAAAAATAAAAATGGACGGTACGTACGGGTTTTAAACAGTAAAAATTTTTGAACGGTTAAAAAAAAAAAAAAAAAAAAAAAAGGATAAACAGAAAACGGACAGTATGGGTTTTTAAACGTGTAGATTTCAAACAAATGGGACCAAAAAAAATGGTAGTGTACTAATATAAATTAAGGAATTATTACATTAATACCTGCATCTAATGTTCAAAACAACTGCAATATCCAACACTAATGCATATATATCTCATGTCCCATTATAAGTTTTATGACATATAATTGAATATAATGAAACACCAATTCTAAATTCATACACCACTCATGTCCAAGTTTTATTGAGAAATGTGGCTTGGCTATGATGTTGTTCATTATTGTCAACATAATCAACAAACTCTTCGAGTAATGTATGTTCAGTTTGAGTTGGGAGTCATTACCTTATAAATACATTAGTTTGTATCTCAATTTCGGAGTCCATACATTAATATTGAGTTGATGGTGATATAATGAGAAGTATAGGCCATTGAGTTAGCTTCAAGTCAGCGAAAGAATCAGGTCAATCAGAGTTTGGGAGAGAGAGATATGGTCAATTAAGTAGACATTATGTCCAACAAGTTAAGTCTTAAAAAAAGGCCAAAAAAAAGGGGAATGCGTTTAAACGTGTTTAGAATGGGAATGCTTGTCATTTGAAGTGTTTTCAAGTATCTTTGGGAAGCATATGGAAAAATGAGAACGTGTTTAAAACGGAGTTTTAAACACATTTTTGCTAACAGTGGTCTTGCGAGGAAGCCTTCCTTTACACTAGCCTTAAGCTAATGAAAGACATAAGAAAGCATTAGTCCAGGCCTAGAAAGAAGGGAAGGATTAGTAATAAAATTCGTAAAGCCACGGTGTTCTCCTGTCTTCAATCTTCTTAGTCGTTGTCTCCACTAGCGGTAGGGCGAAGAAAGGCATTCAACTAAGAGCAGCAGCAACTAGAGCATCCCGTTTGAAGGCCGAGGGCAGGAAAGCAAGGCAAGTCTGAAGGCAGAAGCTTGCTAACAGTGGTCGGAAACACCTCAAAGTGGAAGAGTACATTAGAAGTACAACAACAGCTCCCCACCACCCAAATGCCTCAGTGAAATAAAGCTTGTACACCTGCAAGTTAACTTGGCCGGTTTCTCTCTCCTTGTCTTTAATGAGCTTTGAGGTTCCCACAAGCCATGGCAATATAGGGAATGATAATGAAGCTATTTAGACAAAGGGGAAAGGGGTAAAAATGTCATTTGATATGTAACTTTAACAATGTTAACACTACAAGAGACGAAAGTAATTTCAAACTTCGAAGGGGAAGAGAGTACAATAAATGAAAACTCTAGGGGAGGAGAGTAAATTTTGCTCAAGTCTATTACGACAAGATTTTCTCTAAAGTAATATTGTACTATACATAATGAACATTGTGACTCATTTTAAAGATAATATTAACTAGTACTTTGTAAACATGATGGCCCTCAACTAGTGGTGAGGATTGAGCATCTCAGCTTCATATTGATAAATATCTCAACTATTATTTTTCTCTTTTTCTTGTCTAAGGTTTAGTGCCTTTTGATGTCATCTTTGTCTTGTAATTTTTTCTTTTTTTTAAGATTTAATATATTTATTTATTCATTTAAAAAAAAATACTGGACCCTTTAGACTGCATTTCTGTAAGAAATATCATTTAATTGATAGCTAGAGTCTATGCCAATGGAGAAGTTGTGTATCTTTAGATTCGTACTCACTATGGTTTCTAGTGGGTGTAGTCATGTGTTGTCTTGGTCTGATTTTTTTTTGTACAGATTTTCTAGATATCACCTATGTAGTTGATTACAAAAGTATTATTTATTTTTTTCAAAATCTTCATAATGAAAAAGACACTGATAGATTAAAAAAAATAAAAGATAATTTTGAAGGTTAATATGGAACTAAATTATCACATCTATCTATTAATGGCAACATAAGTTGAATTAAACTGTCATATAGGAAAGGGATTACTTGTGTCGTTCAAATCAAATCATTATAAATTTAAAGGCCAAGTATTTTTTGTCCAAGAGTGACCTCTAAGCCCTCACACAAGGACGCGCGTCTTCTCTAGGAGCATGATGGTCAGTGCAAGACCCCCTATGTCTGTGTCGCAAGGCCACTCTAGGACAAAAAAATTTATTACCAAATTTAAAACACCATTTTCTTCTCCAAGAGAATTATTAAAAACATAATCAAGTAACACCATGAATCATTGTTGCATTGGAGCGTATCAACATTAATAAATCCCATTTTCATGGATGGCCTACTAGGACCCTTTTCTAGTTGTTCAAGTCATCATACATGGCCTAATAACTTTGTACTCTTCTACAAAATAAACCCACTGGTGAATCCATCCAACTATAATTAGAACTTTGAAGGGTTATATGCACAACAACCAACGATATGGACTTGTCCATTAAATATATGACCATGGCTTGAAAGACACCTAATTGAGATTGAACACTTTTGGACCACTTGAGAACAACCTCAAATTTATAGTGTGGACCAAAAAATTCCATCAAGTTCTAGGTAGCGGCCGAAATGTGTCGATATCGATACAAATCTTAAATCGACCATATACAGCAATTCATGCCTATTTTGATATTGATATCAATAATGCTTTATAACTTTGCTCTCAATGCCCTAAGGAGAGCTTATCTAATCATTGTCTGTAGTTGTGTCAACTAGTTGGGTTGGGCCCTAATCAAGCTTCTTCACTTTAAGACTTTGCACCATGACCGGTCCACTTAAGTTATATGTCTTCATAGACTAGGCATGATCCCATGCGTTATTGGGTATCGGTTTTCAACTGGGCTAAACGGGCATTAAACGGGCTTTAAATGGGCTAATGACACATTTATCTTAATCAGGGTTTAAATGTGTCGAGCTAAGTAAACTAGCTCTAAACAAGCTTTAAAATATTTAGCTGAGTTAGGATATTTAATCTTTACAAAAAAAAAAAAAAAAAAATGTCAGGTTAATAATCGATTGATTATGGTAAGACACCCTTGCATTGAGAACAACCGAATGTTAATTAGGTCATGTCAATTTTAGAGTTTCCCAATTGGGCTCGATTGAGTCTGCTGTTGTGGTCTTAGAATTGACTTTCCTAATTTGATGGATAATAGTATGTATGGTGAGCCGCTTGGATTACCAAATTTTTACTTTGTGGTCCTGGAATTGGCACCCCTAATTTGATGGATAATAGTACGTGCGGTGAACCGCTTGGATTACCAAATGTCTACTTTGAGGGTTCCATCTCAGTCGAAAACTAAGACAAAACTAGTCTCAATCAAAGACTAATACCTCCCTATTATATTTCCCTATAGAGGTATCCTGTAAAATTTGGAAGAACATGGAGAGAAGATATCCAGATTCTCTCCACACATAAGCAGATGGATCATTTGATAGCTCAGATAGTTTACTACCTCGCTGGGGACCTCTACCCTACAGTCCTACTTTGAAAGTTTAAAATGGTTAAGCAAGGAAGGCTTGGCAGGAAAGGAAGGTAGGGTAGGCCTAGCAATGTATCGTGGTATTTATTTGGTTTACCCAACTTCAATTGATCTGATCTCACTTGACCTGAATGGTAGCTGGCCTTACCACCAACCAAGATAAGGGGGAGGGTATATGTGGTCATCTTTACTTGAGTAAAAACTGAACAAATTAGTAAAAAAATCCAATGGGTGAAGAAGGAATATCTTCTTCATAAAGATCTGACCCTTTAATTAGCATGGAAAAGCATTTTCAAAATCATATATAATACAGGGTGCAAGTTATTATGAGGTGGGATTCCAATCATAAGGTTGCATCACCTTTGCTTTGCATTGGCCATGAAGAAACCAATTGCTGAAGCATCCACGAAACGCTCAACTTTTGAGTTATCATATAACAATCTTACATTTGTATGTGAAAATAAAAATAAAATAAAAAAACTTGTAGGCAAAGGAACGTTACCCAATAGAGCGCATACACACAAGTGCTCATGGTCAACAGAAGGATGCATGCAAGCTTCTTCAACGTGAGATAGTACAGTCATTTCTTATCATTATGTCTTCATGCAAGTGCACATTATTGAGCGGAGTTCTTTCTTCCTAATATTATGGAAATGACCCAAATATTAAAGGATAATTTACAATGCCACCCCCTGGAGAATGCCAATATTATAGGGACACCCCCTCTCTTTCACCAATTAGATTTAGAGCTCCTACCGTCGGTCAGTGTTAAGTGATGCTATGAAATGACACTTTAGCCCTTATGTGTAAAACACCCTTCTCTTATTATACCAAAAATATCCCTTTATCCACCCTTGTCTCTTTTTTCACTTTCTCTCCTTCGTTCCTTCTCTCCCCAACTGTGATATGTGATTTTGATGAGATCCAGCCGAATTGATAGTTTTGTCACCGGCAAGTTGTGCTCCTTCCGTTATCAGTGAATAGTGCACTTCCCATTGCTGCCATCTTTATGTCTTTTGACATTAATAAACGAAATGAATCCTTACAAGAAAATTCATACTTCTCACCGCAGTTCAGGCTTGACCAGTTCCAACTTACAGATCTCCAATCCCAATCTTCATTCCACTGAACAATCAATCCTCCGTTTCTAAATACTTTTCAGATCACACGCAACCAAATGAAACCCAATTATCAATTTCATTCAATCTCTAACCTGAAACCAGGGATTCTCAAATTTTAACCCAGAAGTGGAAGGAGGAAGGAAGGTGGAAGGAGAAGTTGGGAGTTTTCTTTTTCTCTTTTTTTGTTTTTACCTTCTTCACGAGAGGTCGGAAGAGGCAATGGCAATTTGGAGATGTGGAGGCCAATCAAGTGCCCCATTATGTTTCCAGAAAGCCCTCCACCAAACCTCGAACCCTCTTTGTATATTGGGCAATCGTCATCGGAGTTGAGGAATCGATTGAAACAGGCAAGCAAAATCACCACTCATCAGAGATGATGGCCTCTGCAAAGCCATTCACAATAGATCTAGATGGAATCCTCGATTTTTGCATGTCGTCTCCGACGGCGACCTCATCCCTCGTACCTTCCTCTCATCCACCCCCAATAGAAAAAACTCTTACAATCCTTTCGGCACATTCCTCGTGTTCTCCAATAGTTGAGAACAATTTGACGAGTTCTAATGGAATAAGTCTCTGTCTCTTTCTCACACTACTCTCTCTCTCTCTCTCTCTCTCTCTCTCTCTCTCTCTCTCTCTCTCTCTCTATGTTTTCTGCAATTTACTTTTCGGTTAATTCAAATCCAAATCATCCCATTAATCCCATTTCCATCTATCACTCCCTTCGTTCACCTGTGGAAAATTTTAGCGGCGACAGATCGCCGAGCTCTAGTGGAAGTGGGTCGAGAACTACTGCTGGAACCACGGTTGTCATCGCAGCCTGAACCAGTGCAACGACAAGTGGGATAACCTATTGCCTGACTACAAAAAGGTCCATGAGTACAAGGCTCGATCCGACGGCTCAAATGACTCCCCTTCGTACTGGAAAATGGAGAAGCACGAGCGTAAGGAGAAGAACCTCCCTTCAAATCTCCTCGTCGAAGTCTTCCAAGTCCTTAACCAAGTCGTCCAACACAGATATCCTCAGAGAACTTCCACAACTCTGCCTCTGCCACCGCCACCAGTGGCGCCACCTCCTCTGCCTCCTCCACCGGTTTCAAGTATTTATTACTAACTCGCGTGACCCGTTATGAAGTGAGAGTGAGTTAGGTTTATTTCCTCAATCGATTTGGAGATTAAGCTAATGAGGGTAATTTCGGTACTCCATTATTTTTAAGGGCAAAATGGTATTTAGAAAAAAAAAAAAAAAAAAAAAAAACGTTGATGTCAACATTCTTGGTTTATTCTGTAACACTAACTAACGGCAAGGGGTCTGAGTCTAATTTGGTGAAAGAGAGGGAGTGTTCCTATAATACTGGCATTCTCCAGTGGGTGGCGTTGTAAATTACCCAATATTAAAAGACAGTTGGATAGGCCCTAGATTTGATATAAGTCCATCCGATGCACATGCCTTTATTTTGTCACATGGTTTTGTGATTGATTTCGAAAGTCCGTTAAAAGCCCAAGGGGTTGAAGACCTATCAGAATTATCATATCATCCTACCATGTGACAAATGATGAGCCAGCGGGCGGTTCGCTTGTCTCTAGTATATCTTACAACATAAATTGTTATAGTTAGTAAGTTAAAGTTAGGCTTTAGTGTTTCTATAAGAGGTAAATTATTTTTATTTTTTTTTTAATTTTTTTTAAGGTTTTACTTTATTGGTTCATATGAAAGGAAAACTAGAGACCAATGAGAGTGCATACAAGAGCATTTGGGAGGCTTTCTTTTTATTTATTTCACAAGGGGTGGGACCATAATTTTTCGTGATCCTGTGTTTGGGCACAAGAACTACGTGATAGGTAGCGTTCTTTTTCCCATTTATAAGTTTAGACTTTTATTTTTTTAGGACAAATTAATCATATCATAGTAAGAACTTATAGAAACTTTTTTTTTTTGGTAATAAAACTTTTAATGACTAAATGCATGGATCCTAACAATTAATAGTTTGTGTACAATTTTATATACATATATATATATATATATATGTAGTCATGCCTTCTATATATGTCATGCCTTCTAAAAAAAAAATAAAGAATGTAGTCATGCCAAAGATAGCCAGAAAATTGGATATATATACATATATATATATATATATATTCCTAGGTAATGTACTAGCATTCCTGTATTTTTCTATATCATACTATTATATAAAAGCACGAAGTGGCAAATCTTTTACTTGACAATTTTGTCCTTTCTTCTTCATTATCTCTTGTTTTCATTCTTTTTTTATTTTCTTAAATTACTAGTACCCTTTATATTATTATGTTTTTATAATACTTAAATATTATTTATCTCTCTCACTCACGATTCTATTCATTAATGACTTTTCTTTTTTACTAAAACTTTTTCTCTCCCTCCTATTCTCACAAGATTTTATCCACTTTCCTTTTTTTAATTAAAACTCTTTCTTTCCTTTTCTTACTAAAACTCTCTCTCTTTCCTTTTTTCTCCTAAAACTCTCTCTCCCTCCCATTCTCATACATTCCTCCCTTTCTTTTTTACTCACCTTCATCTCTCTCTCTCTCTCTCTCTCTCTCTCTCTCTCTCTCTCTCTCTCTCTCTCTCTCTCGCAAAGCTCCTAAGCGTAGATCAATCAGGATCGTCTGGTATGAGTCTGACTCCTGATCCTAATCCACTACTCCCTTGTGCCTATTAAGTTTTTAAAGATCGTATGATCTAGAGTTCATTGCTCATTTAATTGTTTATTCCATCTCGGATTTCATGATGCTAATCTTGAACTACAATTTTCACAATCTTATTATACTTGGTACTGACTACTAAGATTAGAAAGAAGATTGGGGATTTGTTTCTCTGTGATAATTTATAGAACAGGTACACATAACTTCTCAACCTCAACATCTTCCTTCCGCTTGCTCTTCAAGTTCTCATAACATGTGGAAAGAATCCCCCACCTGGGTTTGTATGTCCTCCATTACCATAACTTTGTCACCCATAACTTGTAGTCCAGTAATCATGTTTTCTTAAGATGCTTGTTTGTAAGCATTTAGCATTGTAGGGTTTTGGTCATTGCCCTAACTTTGTTAGGGTTTTGTTTCTATTCGGAATATATATATATATATATATTGTTAGGGTTTTGCTAATTGGAGCAACTTTGTTAAGGTTATGTTTCACTTGAAAAATAAATATTGTTAGGGTTTTGGTTTCAATTTTTCTTCCTTTCCGTAATGATCCATTCCCATCCAAACTATAGTTGGCTCTATTTGGAAAAAGTTGGAAACTAATTAGGACCTGACCATTTTAAGTATTTGTCTTTGCATCTGATTTGGGTCACAAGGTGGATGTTACTGAGCAATATCTATTGTTCTTTTCTGGGCACAACAATTGTCAAATATCCATAAATGTGTTATTGCTGATTCTCATTTTGAGGAACATGGACTTAAAGGGTAAGTGAATAGTTGACAATGTAACATGATTGTGATCGTTGTCTATTTAATTCAGTTTGTTACAAGGGTTAGTTATTAAAGGTTAGGATACAATCAATTTGAGTTTAGACATTTCTCTCTCTCTCTCCAATATATAGCCACACGTGCATTTGCACGTGTAATTTTGCTACTATATATATCTGAGCCCAGGCCCATTAGGCAGTTGGGCAGGGCTTGGACCAGGAGATTACAAGAAGAGTTAATATTGGTTGGTTGTCTTTAAAGTGAGCCCAGCCCGCTAATGAGCCGTTGCACATGAGTGCCTAATAGACACCTGTTGACTTACAAAGTCATCTTAAGGGACACGTGTGACCAAAAGTACTATGCCACGTCTCTTTATGTTGGTAGCAGTAAGATAATAATAAATAATCCTATAATAAAAACAAGAAAAAATATTACGTGTCCAATTCTCTTGAGGTTCTGACACATGTAAACTTGTAGCTGCGCACTTAGACATGTGGCACCTTTGTCATTTAAAAAAAAGAGAAGGTCACAAGGTGGAAATACCTATAAAAGGGGAACAAAGTTTCCACCATCACCATTACCATCACCAGGTTCAAGTTCGAGTTCAGTTCTTACTATAACTAACCAGAATTGCTGAAGAAGCTGTGCTGCTCCTCCCTCCGCCTCCTCCTCCTCCTCCTCCTCCTCCAGCCAAGGCGAAGCTAGAAGTGAAAGAAAGAAGGAATTTGTGAATCTTGGAGAAGACTGAAAGCTCAAAGCAGGTGTGAAGATGGGTTTGGGATTTCCGGTATGTGTTCAGTGTGGGACGGCGAGCAACCCTTGCCGGTGCAAGGTGGTTGGGCCTACGCTTGGCTTCTTGGCGTTTGTGGCTACAGGGGTTGTGGAATGGCCTATTGGAGCTTTGGTTTATTGCTTCCGACACTCCAAGGGTCGCCGTATAATGGCTCATCCTGCATCTGTTGTTTATCCTTCCGTCGCCAGTGCCATTCCTATTTGATCGATCTTCTTTCTCATCACTTTACTTCCATGGACTCTTGAATCTTGTAATTCGGAACCCATGGGTTAAGCACGTTCTCGTTAATAAATTTATCATTTCGTATCAATGAACCATGAGTTCAGGTGATGTGCGGATAAGGATCCTCTGTGCATAGGGCGTATAGCTAAACGGGTTTAGTTAAGGGCGGACATAATACGGTTTATAATCGGAGTATCACATACCGGTTGACCAATCGATGGTCTGGAGGTCGCACCTTGATCCCATTACCATGAGCACAAGCCAACCACTTCGATCAGCAATAGGGGCTACTGACCTTGCGACCTCCCAGCACTGGTCTCCACCCACTTAACCAATTTAAACTTTACTAAGGTGCCTAACCAAGGTCTGATGGTTATTTAACCTTCAAACCCACCACGGTTATTAAACTTCCAGACCCACTACAATTAAATTCGTAGTTATAGAATCTTACCATGGTTAGGTTAATCGTTGTGATAGTCAATTTAGGTTGAATTAATCGTTTTAAGTTCGGTCAACTCAGCCATGAAAAAGGATGATTTCATTGAACCATAAAAAAGGATAATTCCTCCAATGGGATGAGGACACGTGTGAGCATGCTCACATAAAGACCCCAACCAATGAGAAGGACCGTGTTCCCTATATAAGGGGGATTTATCCAAGTTTGCCAATCGAATACTCTACGTATAGATAGGAATATTTGGATCTAATTTTAGCATCAGAGTCTCTTCTGGAGTTTCTTCAGGGCCAGTTTCTAATTTGTGTTGTGTAGGTAACTTTTTACTTTGTGTTGTGTAGGTTCATGTCATCCAAAATCGAACTATTATGAATGGATTTTAATCGGATTATGAATTTGTTTATGCTTTTCCAAGGTCGATGCAAATACTCAAAGTACCCAAGGTTTATACATTCAAAATCGAATTGAACTTAGATTATACTAAATTTTGAAATCTTAGAGAAGTTAATACACAATTTTTAAGAATTCAATTTGTTTCTATTTCTCTTCATTATAAAAAGTGAGAATCCCATTCTTGTTGAGCTTTTTGTTAAAGCTCCCATTGGTCCCATGGTAGTGGCAGAGTCACACTACCTTTTAAGAAATTTTTTTCCTTCAAATAAATTAAATCAATTCACTGAGACTTTATTCTAATTTAATTGAACATAGAAAATTAAATAAAAACAAATTAAAGTGAATCAATTTTATTCGATTTTAAAGGGTTATCATTCAGTTTTAGAAATGATATTTCGTATAAAAAATAGAATTTTCAATTTGTCTTAATTAAGATAAATATATATATATATATATAGATAGATAGTGTTTGGTGAATCTAATTTTTTTTTTTAATTAGAACAAAATCAAGATAATGGAATAAAGTTCTACCGCTTTATTATTTTGTGTTTTTATAACGTTTTGTCTCTCTATTATTTTGTGTTTTTAATTTGATCAATAATAGAATAAGGGATGTAAATCATTTAAACTCTTGGATTCACGTGTAATTTTGACAAATTATAGAGGAGGGGACGTAATTTTCTCTCTTTTTTTTTTTCTTTTTTCATTTAAAAAAAAATGAAAAAATATTTAAGTAACACCATACGTTTTAGGGTTTTTCTTTTTCTTCAATTCCATAATATAGAAAAACGTCATATTATATCATGAATTTAATAAAAATGAAATTAAAATTATTAACACCAAGAGGAAGCTGATATGATTTGACAATTCAAATAACTAATGTGTTAACCACAATAAACACTACCAAAACTGAAATACAATGTACCAAAAAATATTTCTAAGAAGTGCTCTCGACTCTTAAGCAGTTTTCTTGTTCATGTTCTTAACAAGCCGGCCCATCTGAAACCTCCAATACGTGAAATAAGCCAAGCCCAGCCCAATCAAAACATATAACCAAACGGCCTCCTCTTTATTATCCACAGACGAAACTATTTCTTCTATACCAAACTCAGATATCTCTACATTTCCAGCAATACCCTTATCCACCTGCCCATATACCACATAAGCCCTTTTATCCTCTCTAATCGCAACCGAAGTAGGAAACCTATCGGCATCAAGGGCAGTTTCGTCATATACAACTGCTTCTCCCCAACCATCCTTGCTTTTTAGAAACCAAGCTTTATGCTGCGAAACTACCACCAGAGCGCCGTCAACTCTAACGGCGATCCCATCTGCCGCCGTCAAGTCCTTCTCTAACAACACCATTTGAGCTACGCCGTCGTCGAGGTCGACTTTGAATAATTTTCCCGTGTTGCTCTGAACCACGAGGAGAAACCCATTTCTGACGTAAGCAACGCCGTTAAGCCCGCAGGAACTGTAGAGTTCATCGCGATACACGTGTTGGGAAGTAAAGAGAGGCGATCTTGAAAAAATCGACGGTTCTCCTTTGATGGTGACTTTCCAGATGAAGTTGCCGGCGGAGTTGGTGACGTAAGCATTGCCGCCGTAATCGACGGTGACGGCGTTAGCGATTTGACGGTCGGAGGAAGTGGGATCAGTGAGTGGGGCAAGGAAGAGACGTTGGCGCGAGCGGAGATCATAGGCGGCGAGAGCGTTGAACGGAGGGTGAGGATCGAAGGCGTGGATAACGGCGAGGAGGCGGCGCTTGACGGAATCGACGGCGAGGCCGACGATGGTTACCTCGGGTGGAAGGTCTGTGTCGGAGATGAGAGATTCTACGACGCCGGCGTCGGAGATGGCTTTAATGGAACGATCATGAAGGGAGCCGACGACGAAGTGCTGGGCTCTTGGGTCCCAAGCTAAGCCTTCTGGGAAGAGATTTGGTGATCGGAAATTGATTATATGGTGATTTAAGGAGAGAGTTAGATGAATCGATGAGAAGAGGAAGACGAAGAAGATCTTAAATTGAGGGAACGAAGACATGACTCTTCTCTTTCTCTTGGATGAGGAGCAGAGCAGAGCAGAGCAGAGCAGAGCAGAGGAGCGATGGGAAGGGGAGGAAGGAGAGGATGGTGATGTAGTGAAGAGCCTATCCTAATTTGTAATATTGTGGGGTGGTGGATCAGAGGTCGTTGACTTTAAAAATCATGTTCCATGCTGATGTGAAAGACTCTGGGGAATTGGGATCCACATCGAACGGTTATCATTTTGTCTTAGTTTTCTTGTTGAAGCTTGGAAGAGTTTATGGGATTGTAAACTTGAAAAATGAAGTTTGACTTCAAACCAGTGGATTACTTGGCAAGAAATAGTTGAATTGGGATGTTCCAAATTGGACTTCAAATTAGTGGATTATTTGGCAAGAAATAGTTGAATTCTCTTTTTTTTTTTTAGAAAATTCGGTTTCATTGTTTAATTATGTAAAAAGGGTTGCAAGGTATTCATTTATTTTCATGAGGTTGTAATTTTTTTTTAATAAACTCAAGGGGTAGCACAGTTGGTGAGCAACGAACTTGGTACGAGTCGTAAACTCGGATGTCCTAAGTTCAACTCCTACCAGGCACACCTTGGGCCATTCATTAGTGCTCTTCACTACTTTCAGTGGCGGGACCAGTCAAGTCAAAAGCCTGAAATAAAAATTGCATGATATTTGGCCATTTAAAATTTGTATATTTCGTACTCGAATAAGATAGACCATAACAAATGTATATTATAACTCCGATTAGGACCATGCTATCTTTTAGAAAACCTTCTCCCTAATTATTATTGGCATTTTACATTTCTTATTAACAATGACACAAAATGGTGTATTTATGAGAAAAAAGGATCTCCATATATTTAACAGGAGAGAGGAGGGAATTTGAGAGGAAAAGAAAATCTCCCCTGCCTCCCCAGCCATGGATTTGTTGGAATAGTGGTGCAAGTTTGGCTTGACGATCTCGAGCCTACCTAAAGCCCGCCTTGAGATCAATAGGTTTTGGGGGTTACGAATGAGATCCTTAGGCTCCGGCTAAGATCAGGCTAGGCTTAGGCTGAAACCTTGGGTTGAGCCCAAATCAGACCAATTGGTCGATTTGGATCCAGATTTTAGTTTATTTGACTCATCTAATCCTTATCACGAAATTAGGGTTAGGGCATTTAGAACTCTGAATTTGTGTTATACTTAGGCAAATTCCAAGTAGAATCAACCGAGATAATCTAGATCATAATTCCGCATTATGAATCCCTCAATTGAATATTAATTATATTAAAAGGGTCTATAACCACAAATTATTGACTACTAATTACACCTTTTAAAGAGGTTCAGCAATCACAAATTTCACATTAGAACACAAAGTTAATGAGAATTTCAAGGGAATTAACACGGCTCTACTTGTTATATAATATATGCATTTGAGTATGTAAAGGATTGAAATTTACAAAAGGGGTTTAAACTTTCTTTTTTCTTTTTTCTTTTTCTCTCTAGTCTGCGCTGCAAAAAATTAAGGACAAAGTTTTCCTGAACCACACGATGAATTCATCCCATGAATCTGACGAAAGGAGGCCTCATGCAGTCCATACCCCCTTGAGCGTCCTGGATGCCCCGCAGTGAACAGATTCAAAATTGATTAAAAACCTTTCTTACTCATGGGTGGAGGGAGTTTCAAATGGGGATGGCATTGGTAACAGAAGGAAGCACAACGTCGGCAGGATGAGCCATGATCTTGCGACCCTTGGTGTGCCTGAAGCAATAAACCACAGCTCCCACCGGCCACTCCACCACCGCCGCCGCCACAAACGCCAGGAATCCTACCGTCGGCCCTACCACCTTGCACCGGCAAGGGTTGCCTGTCGTCCCACATTGGACACATATCGGAATTCCTACACCAAATGGCATGTTTAGAAGATTGATTAATAAGAAAAATTGCAACTCTTTGGGGATTTTAACAACTAATCGAAGAAGAAGAATACGATAAAGCCGGAAAGCTTCTCATTTCATGGCATCGTACCCTCCTTAAACCAACAAAATGCCTGGGCCGAGGAGGGAGAGGAATTAACACATTGATTGTACCGAACCGGGATCCGGTTTGAGGTTTAATGGAATAAATAGAAACCAAAACTAAGTCAGATCGACCGGATGCAAAGACTAGACCAAATCGATAGAAAACCAAAACAGAACAATTGTTAACCAAATAACCAAGATTGTGTTGGATGTGTGTGTCCATCAAACCCAATTTATTAATAAGACTGTTTAATTTTATTATGCATGTCATTTATTTATTAACTTATAAGTTGTCTCATGAGTTTTCACCCAAAATTATTCTCGGCTAGGGATATGATCAAACATCCTATTCATATAGTCATTACATTGTATGTTACCAGGGATGTAATTCTGGTACATAAATGTAAACATACATATTGTGTGTGTATAAAAAAGAATCCGGTAAGAATCTCGCATGTTTCATTCATTTTCTTATCTATAAATATAAACTTGAAATCGGACCAAATGGACCAAACCTGATAGTAGCACGATTAAACAATGATTAAAAAAAAAAAAAAAAAACCTTATAAGGAACAGGACCAAATTAGGTCAAAACTGAAAAACTTCGTTAATGATTTGGTTTCAGAATGACCCAATAATAGAGCAAAATTGATTCACATTAATGATTTTTATTTTTATTTATTTATTTTAAGGGTTGGATAAGCTTGAGTCCATGGTTGGTAATTTAATATTTGAGGAAACGCTGGGTATGCTGCTGGATGCTTAGCCTATGTCACTCTATCTCAATCTCTCATTCCAAAATGACCCCATGCCTCTCCCCTCTCAGCCCTCTATTGGTTGAGCCGATAGCTCCAAAAAAGTTAATAGAGTGCCAACATCTGCCTATAATATATATACCGTTGTTTTTCCTATAAAAATATCGTAACTGTCGAAAGTCGAAGTACAAAAATTTAGTTTCGTTCTTGTGATAAATCATGGGAAAATTCTTCGATATCTAAAGTTAAGGGTGTCAATTGAGATAGTTTCTAATGGGTTATGATTCCAAATGGTGAATCCTATAACCGTTTGTTTTGGACCAATTTGAAGCTTTCTGAATTAATTTTTCTTTAATTTTTTCCCCTACGTTTATTTATTTATTTATGGGATACCTATGTTTGGTTGATCTGCTGAGAGATCCTATTTACAGATTACTCATAAAAAAGAAACAAGTGCTGTCCCTGTGGAGTGATATCAAGCACTCAATCCTCACTTGTGAGCATTGTTATATGATGAAGCATTTAGATTATGTTGGAGTGCTAGCTCTGCTGACTTTTCTTTATTTTTTGTGTTTACTTGAATATAATTTTTTTTTTGGTGAAAGATTACTTGAATATAATTTATATTCACAAAAAGAGGGAAGGGACGGGGGTTTAGGTCAATTCCATGACCATTTATACTTAAAAATATTGAATATATGCATATGGTAGTTGGTTGGATATTACCAACCACTTTTTAAATCTCTTTCTGACTAGGCTATGATGCAACCATGTCCAATGGATAAAATGCTACCACTTCACTTTATTAGACATAGAAAAGAGTATCCTTAATGGTGTTACATTTTAACAAATCTATCAAATCAAATTATTAATTGGATTAGATCACTAAGAGTGTATCCTTAATGGGATCACCCCTTCATGATCTCAAATCACAAATTAAACAAAAGAAAAAGAAAACTATCAAACGATCAATAATGGTGGTCGTAAGTTGAGTGAAAGTGACTAATGAGAGTGCAAACGTAATTAGTGTGTTCTCTTATCCTTTACGACTCTTATATATATGTGAGTGATCAATTTCATTATTGTCCTTTCATTTGGCCTAACTTAGAAGATGATTGAGCTAGCTAGCTCATTGTACTATCTTAGTAGATTGGCAGAGAAAGAAAACTTGGTGGAAGGTTTCTTAATTACCAACTCTTGCATCATATAATATTTCAAAACAAAACATGATGGGTAGAGATTATGGTAGTTAGAGGGTTGGACCCCACCATTTGATAGGATGATAATAACCATTTGATTCTATGATCCTATGGATTGCACTCATCTAAAGCTTAGTAAGAATTAGAATTAGAATACACATATACAATCTAGATGTAAAGGGTTATAGAGGTGCATATAGTTTTTACATCGGTTAGTTCAGGCCCTTGATGTCAATATATGCTTAAAATCTCTCTTCACCAAAATTTTCAAGATTTTAGGTTGGACCCTCCAAGATGGTATAGAACCAAGGTCTATTTGTTATAAATTACCTGAGGGGAACTCTTGAAAAGTTATATTTTAGATATAAATCATGGAATCAGTACCCCCGTAAAATATATAATCCACAACAATTGATGAACATTTAAAATCCATGTAGAAGGCAATAGCATTGGCAACGTTGGGTTCCTCTGTTTAGCAGAAATTCATGGATTTATTTTATTATGTAGCCATCCTTGGCTGGATGGTGGTGGTGATGAGTGGATTAGTGGCCGCATATAATTAAATTAAGCAAAGCTAAGAGAAATACCTAGGGGCTGCTACTATTCTCATTTTTCGGTGGATTTTATACTTTTGCATCTATCCATTAATTTGTGTGAAAATTGTCTATAGATATTGCATCGGTGCAATGAGCATCGGGTAGCTGGAGCCCCTACGATGTGTGTCCATTTACCTTTTTTCTAATTAATTTTCACAATAACAAATAGATTAAAACCTAAATTACTTACATTTTAAGCAATCATTTTCAGTTTTCCCAGAACTCACAAGCTTCATCAAAACAGAGGAGTCATCTTTTTTTGCTAAGAAAAAACAGAGGAGTCATTTAAGCCACATAAACTTCTAAAAAATTCGGAGAGAGACTTGGAAACTGACTCACTTGTTATTCAATTCATACAATTGAGAAAGAACCCTATAGGATTAGTCTCTCCCATACAACAACAAATCAGAGAGAGAGAGAGAGAGAGAGAGAGAGAGAGAGAGAGAGAGAGAGAGAGAGAGAGAGAGAGAGAGAGAGATAAAAAAGTTACATAAGGCATAATCAAAAAAATTAGAAGAAAGATTTAACTGCTTTGAACAATTGAGAAGGGCCAAACTAACCTAGGGATTATCTTTTAGATAATCCTCATTAAAATCTTCAAAGTGCCAACAACCCCAACACCAACCCGAATCCAACAAGAACAACCGGCAACCCTGCGACTGAATTCCGGCTAGAACTTGAGTAATATGGGTCAAATGGATACAGATTCCCCGGTGGACCAGTTATATAATATAAAGGCGCTGGCGGGCTTTTAACTGATGGTGGTGGAGGGCAATTCTGAGTGTTAGAGCTTGCCGGAGGAGGTGGCGGCGGCGGCGGCAAAGGCGGAGAGTGCTGCTCACATGGTGTGCACTTAATTCCAGTGTCTGGCGTCCCAGACACGGTGCTATCGTCAAGCTTCCTCGATGTGGAGCCATAGATTGGAGTAGTCCAGACAGCAACCATCATAAGAATCACCACTGCTACTAGACTTGTCGATGGCAACATCTTTAGATTGTGGGTTATTCTATCTGGTGGTTCTCTTCTCTGATGTGATCTGATGGCTTCTTGATAGAGAAAGAAGTGAAGAAGAAGAAGAAGAAGAAGAAGAAGAAGTAAAAGAAGAAAAGAGGTGGAAATTAAGAGGTATGAGCGTTTTGGTTAACTACGTTAGGTGCATGGGAAAGGCCGGTTCTTTGCTTTGGTCATTTGGTTTTGTAAGGACAAAGAGCTCTCTCTCTCTCTCTCTCTCTCTCTCTCTCTCTCTCTCTCTCTCTCTCTCTCTCTCTCTCTCTCTCTCTCATACATGTGGGTGTCGTAAAGGTGTGGCCCCACCATCTTGCTCCTTTTTTGGGTAAAACCCCACCATCTTACTCATATACCTTATATAACTTTTTTTTTTTTTTTCTAATTCATTAATCAATTTCTATGTATGATCATCCCTTAATTTCCTTCAATTATTGAACCCCATTAATATATTTGCTGTAACGTATTTTGTATTAAGGCGGTTGAACCCACCGTCATCTAGGAGGGTTTTAACTTTGAAACAATGATAACCCACTTACCACAGCTTTCTAATCAATCACAATCATTGAGATTTTTGACAAGTCAACAATCAGAAGCAGGATTATGAAATGATTTCTGATGATCAGATGGAACAAATAGCTTATATATTCCATCATTGTTGCATTTGTGAGAAGCTTTATAATTAAATGGCTAAAGCTACACATAAGGAATCATATGCCTTGCAAAGGTGCTGAGCCAGTAGGGCTTCTTTTCTTTCTAAAAGGGAACTTTGTACAGTTCATCTCCATCCAATAGAGGGGAGAAATAAAGCCAGTTGTACTTTGAGGCTTTATTCCTCACATATCCTTCACTACTTTCATAATAGTGATGACTAAAACAATTGGCCACACAACCCTTGTGCTATATATCAACCTAGCTACTACCTTTTTACTCTGATTGCATGAAACACATGACCAATGAAGTCAAAGCCAAAGTCCTGTAGAAATATAGGATATATATACTAATTGAATGGTCAGGATCAAGCCATCTATGTGGACCCACCACGTATTTGTTCTATACAAATAAAGAAACCCAACTGGAACTCTAGGACAACCCAACGCCACATGAATACAGACTAGTTGTGAGTGGCCTAGAAGAGTGGTAGAAAATTTGTAACTAAATATATATAGGAAAATGATCAATCACAGAAATAGAGTCTATCAACTATAGCCAGCCAAGCCCAAATAATGGATGCCCTTTTCTAGAAACAAATCATATACAATGAGGAACTATGTCATTTATACAGCTCAAACACCATCATCCATCCAATCCCAGAGACAAAATGGTCTTTAATTACTAGTACAAACTTGTTCAATTCCATTGCTCTATATTGATAATCAAATTTAAAAAGATGAATTAAGTTCTCATACGATCTTGATCCACATGGGTTCTCGAGAACCTAATCAGCACTCATTAAAAAAGAATTCTTGTATGTAACTTAAAAAAATGTGCTAAAAAGGGCAAGTCCAGTTAAAGAAGTAAATAGAGGGCGTTTTGATGGAATTAATTGAATTAGGTAAGAAGGGGTCATAAGGTAGATTATAAAGATTAATCTATAGTTGGGTATTTGTTATTTAGTCATATATATGGACAGAGATAGACCAAAGAGCAGAAAGGAGGGAGGAACTAGGGAAGGAAAAGAGGGGTTGGCTTTTATAACTCTATTAAGTCTTCTAATGACTTGGAGTTGTAGAATGGGCAAAAGGAACAAAAAGATTGGCATAGGGAATCCCACAATTCAATGATGAGTGGTTGAGAAGGAAAGAAGGAAGAAAGGGGAGAGGAGCATAAAAGCCCACCGCCCCATCGCCCCACCTAATTGCCACCTTAGAAGCATATTTTTAATTTCTTTTTAAATTTTCATTCGCCTTCTTCCTGGACTATTCCTTACCATATGGGTCCAGTGTTTCAAGTCTTTTCATTCTGGTGTGCCCAACTAATTTTTTTAACAAAGTTTGGAGTCCATCAAATTTGCATTTCCTAAACAAAAGAACATTGCTTCCTTAGAACAGGCTCGCTAGCCGGGTTAGGTTCAGTGTATATTGCTTCAGTGTTCTCCAATCCTTGTACTATGGGGGAAAATTGATAATCCTGAATATAGTAATCACTGGAGTCTAAAATTAAACCTTAAGAAATTGTCTACTCCTAGGATTGACTAAACATGAGCATTTTACCCCTTTGGAGTGGGGCTGAAATTATTAGTTGATGCTGGGTAGGAGTGCAAGTTTGGCCTTGTCAGCCCAAGCCTACCCTGAATCTGAACAGGACTTGGGCTGAGATACCTTGGCCCTGAGATAGATTAGGGCAGGGAATTTCTAGCCCTGAGTTAGGGAGGGCTTGTGCTAGGGTTGAGCCTAGACTTTTCTTCGGCATCTTCTGTTTTTCTTCCTGATCTTCTTCTCAGCCCAGCCTCGCCCGTGCATGTCCCTTCCCCCTCACTATGGTTAGGGCCAGTTAGGCCGGCTTGGCCTTGATGGCAAATTAAGGTTGGATCGATCTCTCTATGTTATTTGTGTCTGATATCGTGAAGAGGCAAAAGTTTTTGATCTTCTACTTCCCTTAGACTCCTTCCTTTTATCATAATATTCATGATGATTTATATATATATATATATATATGTACCAAATTTATGACTATCAGGTAAATGACTGGATTGCCCCAGTCCTCTGCCGGTCTTTCAATATCAAATGGTGGGACAACTGCGATGTCTCCAAATGTGAAAAAAGTGCATTAATCAAAAGCCTCACAGGTCTCCTGCCTGTTCCAAAAATCCAAAGCTCATCCAAATCAAGCACCAAAAGTGAGAAGGAAGCCCTTCGTGCTCGTTTAGCAGAGCTCGGTTCCGACTCGACAATGAAGATAGTGCTGTGGCTACCTTGCTTGTTTCTGGCTTTACAGGCCAACTCAAAGGTTGGTGGGATTATGTCCTGAATATGTATACATATATATATATATATATATATATTTTTAATGGCAAATTAAGGAACCATGTTAAGTCCAATTTTTTTTTTTAATTTTTAGTATACCATATTTAAAACATCTTAGAATTTGAATGGCAATGTTCTAAATACAATTAAACATTTTGATAATGGCCAAAAAAAAATATACAATTTTAAACATATAAATTTAAAAAATCTAGAACAAAAAATTCAATATTTAAGCATAAATTGTAGGACCAATACATGTTATATTAATTAAATATTAATATTTGATGTGTGAGCCATAAGCCTATATAATAATATTTTTTTAATTAAGATTTAAGATCTTTAAAAAAATGTCCATTTTTCCACTAAAAAAATGTCAATTGTTCTAACAAACTATGATGATCTATACACAACAACGTAAGAAAAAAAATCAACCTATATGATGGGATGGGGACTGCACGCATAGACAGTGTGAGATGGGGTGGAATGACTACTTGTGCGGGAAAGGAACCTAATTCAGAAAATTGATCATGGCAAGATGTTCGGATTTTCCTTCCTTGAGCGGTGGGCACAAAATCACAGAGACATGATGCACTCTAGGATGTATAGGGGAATTTGGAAACTGAGTAGTGATATATAGTGGCATCTAAGATGCTAGATTTCTATTAGAAGCCCAAAAAGAATTGGAAGAGGCCTAACAAATTTTCTTCCCATCGGATATAACATCATATCCTGACCACATGAGGAGGTAGTATTAGCTTTAGTGAAGATCAATTCTTCTTCAAAGGTTATAGGTGTGGAGTGTTTAGTTCCTTCTTTTTCAAAGCTCTATTTCCACTTCTATAGCTGCAATATTGCTCAAGCACGAATAGTATGGAAGCTGCTCATTTTCTTGGTTAGAGTTGTGTGTTCTCACATCTCTCAGATTATTTATAAAAAAAGAACTTTCGTTAAAAATTTATAGCAAAACTCAATATAAGTAATTTATCGAAATACCCATCTAGCTCTGAAAAAAGTCTTCTCGGGAACATGTCAGATTGTTGAGGCCCATCAATAATAATGTTAACGTGCAACGTGGATGGATTCCTTTGGACTTTGAGGCCTTCAACCTTTTAACGGTCTTTCAGGATCAGCTCACTTATGCAAACAACAAAATACAAGACATTGCATCCACAAGATAATACAACGAAGTGACGTTCATACCCCACCTTGAGAGGGGGGGGGGGTTTGTAGAAAAAGATATGATGTTCGCGCCTCAAATCCCTAACTCTACATAAAAAGAGTGCAAACTGGTTCCCATCGGTTCTGGTGATCGAAAATTATCATTTGTAAACTTCCCTCCCTCTCAATTAATTCATTCACCAATTATTAGAGTGTGAATTGATACGAGAACCATTATCGTATGGTCTGATCCACACAGAAGGAATCATCTAAGGAAGAGTTCTATGTGGATCAGTCCTGTACGAAAACTTGATCTTCTGCTCTCTACCCAAGATTGATGTTCCATCATAAATTATCATAAATCAATGCATTCTATACGTTTATTTACCATAAAACCTATTAAGATTCTTTCTTTCTTTGTAATTGGTGAAGTATGAAGGGCAGTTTGTGATAATAACAGATTGAATAATTGATGGACCCTTCCTTAATCAATATACCGAATAAACCGATATAGATGCATTTACTTGCTTTGTGACTGGTGGAGTGAGGTACAGTGGTGGACCATAATTTGCAACACCCACATGCATTTCCATGCAAGAACTTGGGTTTCGCTTTCAAGACCATCCTAATCGTATCGTCATTGTATTCACCATAGTGTACAACTACTGGTGTGAAAACCTAGCCCGAACCAGTGGAATTGAATCAATCGACTAAAACCAGTACGAGTTTATTAGAATTATGTTTCAGACTCGGGGTTTTTGAGATTAAAATCAAATCAGATCGGACCAGAATCGAAAAGACACTGAATCAAACTTTAAAAATCGAATCAAAATCGATATAAGTGCCCAATAACAAATCAATACTAGCTTTCACCTAAAAAAAGAAAAAAAGAAATTAATACTAACCCAAAATTCAAACTTTTTTTTGACATATAATTACCAGACTAATGGAAACAAAATTGAACACAAATCGAGAATGTGGATATTGGGTCACATAGGACCTAATCTATAGTTTTATTGGTTGATTCCATTTGTGTGGATTAGTCCTGTAATGATTCTCATATGAGGACTTGATCCGTTTTTCACAAATTGAAATCATACTGCTATGACACTCTTATTGGATCATGCTTTGATTCCAATAATTCTCACATCAACACCAATGAAATTTAATTGAAAGTGGTCCAAACCAACCGATTGACACCCCTACATATAATAGGTAAAGAGGCCATAAAAGTTGAAACAGTCTTTTCGTTAAGCCCCAGAACTAAACTATCTGCCAACCAAATTACCTAACAAAACGACCTTTCACTACCTTCTACACAGCTAGTGCCCCCCGGGTTGAAATCGTCTGCAATTTCGATCTCATACAATTTCGTGAGATACCACCTTCAGGGGGTGACGCGTGTATTGATACCAATGCAATGGTCCAGATCTGGTACAACTAATAAAACCTTAAATCAGTGAAGAGTCATTTAAATCAGATCTGGACCATTGCATTGGTATCACTACACGTGTTACCTCCTCAAGGTGGTATTTCACGGAATTGTACAAGATCGGAATTGCAGAAGATATTTTTTCCAGTGCCTCCCTCCCTCCCTCCCTCCCTCCCTCCCTCTGCAACTAAATTCTAAACAAGGCAAACCCCTCACATTTCTCCTGCACCACTTCCTCATATATCCCTTCGACCTATCCATTAAAGATCAAGAAGAACGTCAATAAGTTCAGACACTTTAGATCATTTGAAGTTTGTCTGAAAATGTCTTTACCTCCAGTGCTCCTACTTATGGCTCTTCTCATGGTTGCAATCACAGCTCCGATCAACAGCTCGACCACTTCAAAGAAGCTCAATGATCAGTTATCCGTGCCTGAGGCTGGGACACCCGTAACAGGAATCAAGTGTACGACGTGCTCTTGTCAGAACCCATGTAACAAACTTACTCCACCACCACCACCACCACCGCCGCCTCCGTCTCCTCCTCCTCCTCCAAGTTATCAAACTCCAACGAGCCCATCCATGCAGTACTGTCATAAACCACCGCCGCCACCACCATTTTATTACGTAACAGGTCTGCCTGGGAGTTTATATTCCGTTGATCCAGACTATTCTGGTGCAGGTCAGGATTTTCTTTTTGGCTCAGTGGTTTTAGTAGGATTTCAGTTGCTAGCCATGTTGGTTCTTTGGAGAATGTGAGGGGCTACACACAGTATAGACCTTAAACTTTCATGGGTTGATGAATTAAGAATTTTCCTGGTTCTAAGGTGAATCTAATTGTTAGGTTGGTACTTTGGTTTGCACTGTAAACTATAATTATTTTACAATTTTATCACTCTTTAGCTGTTTGTTGTGTCACTGCTTAGACTCTCTCTCTCTCTCTCTCTCTCTCTCTCTCTCTCTCTCTCTCATATTTTTGTACACTTTTTTAATTTAATTGCGTAGAAACTAGAGAGAGAAATTGGGTTTCCTGATCAAGTTTTTTGCAGTTTAATAGAGACTTTTAAAATCCGAAGTGAAGCTGGAAACAAGAAAACTAATTATGCTTTGTTGTTTCATTTTGGATGGAATCAATGTGGAGAGAGAGAGAGAGAGAGAAGGTTGAACAATAATTGAATCTTTAGTTTTGAAGGCTTTCTCTTCTCTATTTATTGAAGATAATGTATCCGTTAACCAGTTTAGATTCTTTCTAATTCTTAATTTTGCAATTCTTTTTGTGCATATAATCTCTGTATATTTTCAAAATCCAACGATTGTAAAAATTTGGGGTCAAAATGAATTTTTATTTCAAAAAATTACAATCATTGGATTTTAAAATATACAGATGTCACGTGCATAGAAAGGATTACCTAAAAATTACACAATTAAGAATTAGAGAGAATCAGGATACACCCCCAGGTATAGGTGCTTCCACTGATACAATAGATAAAAAGATTAAAGATTCCAATCTAAGTTATAGAAACGCACTTGCACAATTTTTTTTCGTCACTACTTTATTCCATTAGGAAAGATATCTTGTTTCATGGGCCCGAGTCCAAGCCCAAATATGTGTCACTACTTAGTACTTATGCCCGAAAGAATTAGAACGTGACCAAGCACAAAAAACTGTCCGGCGAAACTGAGAATCAAAATGTAAAGATCTGGGCTGCGTTACCTCGCCTCGATGCATCGATACCCGGGACACGCAGATGTGAGAAGTACCCTAGACTCACCTCAGATATATGGGAAGAGGGATACTTCTATTCAAAAATTAATAACAAAACATGTAGGTTTATTAGATGGGTAGGTATAATTAAGTTCAAACCTACTAATTTTGTAATTTATTTTCTTATCTTGTTTAAGTACACCTTTCATTTTTGTGTCACCTACCGTTGGTGGTCCAAAGTTGGCATGATTAATGGGCCACTTAAAGAGGTCTTATTGCCACTATGCCCCATTTTACTCTTGACTAACGCCAAGCTCAATGCATCTGTAGCATTTAGGATCATTATTTAATTTTCGAGAAAAGGCTAGGCATGCTGACACACTGTCGGCCTCTCTCCTCCCTTATTTTTCATTCACCATGGCTGAATGGTTTCCTTCCATCATTGTCAGCTATCTTTCTTGTGTGAATTCCGTTTGAAGTGTTTGAAGTTTTTATTTGTTAGGAGAAGGAACTATACGCTAATCTCATATATTGGCATCTTAAAATTAAAACATCCCTCTTGGTGGGTGTTAAGAGTGTACAACAAAGGTCAGGGTAACAACAATTGCCTAGCATAATTGGTGAGTTGTGGTGTATAAAAATCTCATGCTTACCTTCGAGGTCTCAAGTTCAAACCTCCTGACTGTTACATCCTTCCCTCCCTATATTTAACATAAGAAAAAAGATGGAACATCAACACTTACGTGCTTTCTTAAGAATAGAAATCTCAGCTTTTCATGTTAAATTATGAGCTACAAATATAAAAGACTTATCCTGATTTAGAATGGTTATAGAGCCAATAGAAGTCATCAAGCTAGAAATATCAATATCATGCATATTTGATAAACTGTTTAAATTTTTTATTATATTTGATAATAATACTTTTACATATGATTTTTTTTTTTTTACTTTAAAAATCGAGCGATGCAAAGTCAAGTAAAATTTAATAATCAAACAAGGAATAGTTTGGAGTTAATGACATAAATATGTAAGGTAATACTTAAAAAGTTTATTTTTTGGATTTGAAAGTTCGATTTCCTTCTTTTTAATTCCATTGCAAACAAATGGAGCCAAAGTGATGACACCAGAAACTGCATCTCACATTCTATATTATTTAAATCATATGATAAAGACCCAATGAAAAAACGCCTTTATTGATGAAAAAGGAAGATAGAAAATGTAGAAAAAACCAGCACCCCCTACAATAACAAAGAAGGCAAGACAAGTTGAAGAGAAGAAAATTAATAATTTAAATCTTGAAAAGTGCATTGAACTAGTGCAGGAAGAATTCTTTGGTTGAGGGGAGATAACTGACACAGACGAGGAAGGATATTTTTTTACCTTTAACTAAAAATTAAGAATAATAATAACTGTCAAATCGTGGGTTTTCCTTCTCTCCTTGTGAAAGGAAAAAAAATTTCCTTCCTTAATGTTTAAGTCTATGTGACCAATTAGATTTGAATTTGCAGGAAATATTTTATTCCCTTGTTGAAATTTATGGATTTTTCTAAGTTGAGATCATCTTTAGCACTACAAAGGAGCCTGATCCGATTTTCCTTCACTCCATATGAAAAGGACAACTTTTTCCCTTTTGTTAAAGCTCTAGTCTTAAAAGCCAGTTGCTTTGAATTTTGGGGAAATACTCTATTGTCTTGATGGAATTGGCAACAACTATCGCAGCCCTATTTAATATATACAATGAATGATGTATTCACCATGTGAAAATGTTTGACAATGTCTTCCAATTTTATGTGATTGTGAAGCATTAAACAAAACGCATTAATAAGGCAATTAAAAAAAAGCAAGAAAGTGTGACAGCTTTAGTGAACAGAAGTCTATGACCCGGATCAGGGTTTTTTTTTTTTTTTGGTGAGACCCGAATCAGGTTACATACATTACAAATGGATGGTTTGATAAACCACTCCTCTAAAAGAATCTTAGATCTGTTGGGAGAAAAGTTCACATCGATTAACCTTGATACCTTCCATTCCTTCATACACTTATGAGTCCCTCTATCCAACAGTTCTAGCTTTTGGATTGAATATTTATATAATATCGAAATAGGTTTTGAGGTAGGAGTGTCGGGAAAATAATCCCCACCGGTTAGCTCAGAAATCTATTGATCACGCGTAGGAGCTCTTAGTTAAAAAAAGTCGAGCACACTCAGACTGTGTTTGGTAGCCAAGAGACAAAAAGAAAAGAAAGAATAGAAATGAAATGAAATGTTAAGAAAATAAAAAATTATGCAAGTTTAACTACCAATAGAAGAAAACAAAGGACTTTTTTTTCCATGTGTTTTCTTATGTTTTAGGCAAGAATTTTTTTTGGGGGTGAGGCAAAAGAAGAAAACTTCATCATTTTCAAGGTGAATTTTTTGAAATTCAAAAAAGAATCTTCTCTTGATTCATGATATATTAAACACAATGAGAATTTCTCAAACAAAAAAATAGTATAATTTTTGTACTCTTTTCTTTTATTTTCTTGACTAATCAAACACAGCCTTTATTCAGAAAGGTCGAGTGTTGGTGCTGAGGGCCCCAAAACCCGGTTCGGCTTGTGGGTTTGAACTGGGGAGGGGTTCACTATGAAGCATGGGAAATGTTTGATGCACTCAGGGAAAAACAATTTGGATCTGCAAATTTCCGGTCAGAACAACCCAGAACCAGAGCTGCCTCAAATTTTTGGTTTGGTATCTGGTTCGATTCTGAAACCCATTTCCTCATCTTCCCTGTTTGGTTTCTCTGATGGTTACGTGGATTGAAGAAAGGAAAGCGAAATTTTTTAATTTTAGTTTACGTAGAGGTTGCTTTCAGAGCTGTTCAGTAATTCAATTATTGAGACGAGAATATGGATGGTGTTAATATTTGATTATTAATTTGGACTTGCGTATCATAAAATAATTGCAAATACTAAGCTGAAAAAACCATTTAATCCCCTCCAAGTCTCCTACACACTCCTCATCACCCACTTCTCTTTCTACTCTGTTTCCCCCCTTCCTTCTCCTCCTCTTCTTGAACCAGTCATCATCAAATGGCTAGAATTTTCACTCAAATTCTCCTTCTAGTCACTACCATAATCATGAAATTTCCATCAAAGGCAATGTCTCAAGCAGAATGCCCATACCCATGTCTCCCACCACCCACTTCAGTTCAGAATTGCCCGCCGCCCCCGTCGCCATCGCCACCGCAGCAGTCAACTCCGTCACCACCTTCTGGGTATTACTATCCACCACCACCTTCTGGGTATTACTATACACCACCTCCACCTTCTTCAGGATCTGTGTATTACTACCCTCCACCAACTAATTATCCTTATTACTCTCCTCCTTCCTATGTGAGCTACGGTTCACCTCCTCCTCCTGACCCAATCTTGCCTTACTTTCCGTTTTACTTCAAAAGCCCCCCACCACCACCAAATCTTTCATCGGCACCATCTCTTAAGGGATACCCAAGATTGGTTCTGCAACTAATTTTGTTGGGTTTGTTTGCTTTTTTTAATTTATCATAGCTTGGATGTATTTCATTATTTATATGAAGGAAGGGGATTTGGAGATTAGAAGCTACAGGAGAAAGGAAAGAAGAAATTAATGGCGGCGATTGTAATCCCAGTTCCCAATGGATTTCTTACTGTGTCTATTTCTCTATTGATTAGAAATTTGTAACCTTTTGCATTCATCATTCATCCACTTTAATAGCTCTGTATCAAATTACCTGAAACTTAACTTCGCTTAATCTCTCTCTCTCTCTCTCTCTCTCTCTCTTTGTGGACATTTTTGGTGTGGGCATCTTCTCGAACAGTTCATCTGCATAGAATTTAAAATTGAAACAGGTCAAACACAGAGGGAACGAGCAAAAGCCACAGCTATCACATGCCCTTTATCTACCTCATCTCCAATCTTTTGATTCCCTTTTCAGCCCCCTTTCATGTGGAAAGTTTTCTATGGTGGGTGTGGGGTTGACCTGAACCTAAGGTTTTAAAAATTGGGACTGAGTCGAATCGACTCGGCTTGGCTGGATCAGCGATTCAGATCTGAATCGGTTGGATGAGCGTGAGAATAGTGCATGTATAGTCGATTTCAATGTGAATCGATCGATCCAATTCGAATGGACTCAGACAATTGTTGTTTGAAGCCTGACTCCGATCTGATTCTGATTCTGATTCTAAGGCTTTAAAACGCTTTGTACCATGTTAAGGAGGCTAGAAGTTCTTAACTAGCCTAGTAATCCCTCCCTAGGAGATGTGAGAATAAAGTTTATACCCTCATTGATCTCCCAAATGGATCTCATTGAAAATGAATTTATAGCTCAATGAGCACTGCCAACTATAGGTTTGATGTAAGACGTTGAAAGTCATGCGTTTGAACCTTCGTCCATCCCACCTTATAACCCTGGCGATGCTCCTCATGGTCTATAAGACCCAGATGGTGTCCCAAAAAAAAAATAAAAAAATATAATAATAATAATAATAATAATAATAATAATAATAATAATAATAATAATCAATCATCACACCATCTATCGATGTGGGCCCATAACCATATTTGGCACTACCTAATTTTTATCAATTTTCTTTATCTTTTGGCACTCATTTTAATTGATAATAATTGTCTATTTTTGGGAATATTTTGGTTAGACAGATATTCTTTTGGTGGATTTTGGTTAGTTGGATTGTAACCATGGAATTAGTTCACAGTGTCGGTGGGAATTCTAAATCAAAGCATCAATTTTTATTTAATAAAAAAAAAGATATTTGTTTTTTATCGATCAATCCATATCAGTCACTTATCGGTGTTAATATTGATCATGACCGATACTGATATAGCTGATTGGAGACCGATTCCTAAAACCGCAATGGTAATCAGTTCTTTTCATTGCAGTGTCCAGTCACCCAACGCAACGAGGGGAAGGAATCAGCCAAGGCTGATCCGATTTAGGCCAATTTGACTCGGTAGATCTTTGTTCGAAACTTATGATCTGAGTAATTTGGAGCGGATTTCTCTTAATTCTAAACCAATTCCATCTAATTTCAATCTAGGATTGGATCAGAATCAAATGAGATGAATCTCCATCTCAATTCCGACATGAACTTAGGTATTAATATTGTATATCGATGCTGAACCGTATCAAACCGGACTGAACCATTTTGCTCTTCAAATTATCGATACCTATTTATTTAATTATTTATTTTTTACATCCTCAATTCCTCACCCCTCATGACAGAGACCACCCATCCACGTAGGACACATCATCCAACTTCTTTAGTATTATATTTTGACCGCTGCAAGTTGTGACTTCAAACTATGAAGAAGACAAACTGCTACATCACTGTCCAGATCTCCATCGGAGAGTTGTCGGTCTGCCAATCCATGGACCACATTAGATGCTAAACATATATGGCCCAAGTACAGCCTCCCTTGCTTGTAGCTATTTACTCATCCAACAGTCAAAAAAATTAGACCCGTTTGGAATGGTTTTAAAACATGATAAACTATGAGAAAGTTATTTGAGATGGTATGATCATGTTTAACGGAAGACTTTAGATTATCTAGTATGAATGAGTAATTTGATTTAGTTTGAAGAAACTAAAAGAATCAATTGAAGTCGATTCAGTTTGATCTATGTAACAGATGTTAGGGTTGGGTGTGTCATGTATTATTTGTAATTGGATTAGTTTTAGAATTTATTATATGTATAAGATTATAATTATAATTGTATAAGGTTTGTAATTCTTGTACATGCCTAATTTTCATATGAAATCTACTCAATGTGAAAAAAATTATTGAAAAAAGAAAAAGAACAAGTGAATTCCATACATAAATCAGACACCTTACAAGAACCATTATCGAAGACCTTATCCAGATTCCCAAAAAAGATTGTATCTTTTAGTAACAGAAAAGCTACTGACGCCATGGATTTTTATTATATTTCCCGATTTTCCTTATAATCTATACTTCAATTTTATATATTTTTTTTAACCGGATAAAACAGC
Source organism: Macadamia integrifolia (assembly GCF_013358625.1). NCBI lineage: Eukaryota > Viridiplantae > Streptophyta > Magnoliopsida > Proteales > Proteaceae > Macadamia > Macadamia integrifolia. Next base: position 4,258,691 of record NC_056557.1, read on the forward strand.
CCAGAACCAGAAAAGCCCCAAATTTTGGACTTGTCTGGTCTGTTTCAGTAAATTGAGTCCTCAACTCCTCATTTCAACCTCACACTACAAAAACAATTAATGCAGCCTTATTCCAACTTAATGAGTTGATTACGTGATTTTGTACCCAAAAAGAGAAAAAAAAAAAATCAAAGTAAAAAAAAAAAAAAAATTCAGATAAATAGGGTAAACATCATAGATACTTGCCCTCCAATAATCAACTCTGTATGAAGTCATATTTGGGACAAAGCTTAGACATGTGCGAGGTTCATGGGGGTGAGAACCATGTAGCCTTACCCAAGAATGTCCAGAGACTATTCGAATATTTGACCTAGTCACAACATTTGTACATTACCGTTGGACCTAGCGCTACAAGGTCTAGAAGGGACAAATGCACGTGACATTACCTTACTATATCACAGAAGAGGTTTTTTTTCCAATTTCGAACCTATGATCAATATATTGCAATACGCTGCCAAAAAAAAAAAAAAACACAATTATTATAAGAAAAGCCACAACAAGAAATAAAGAGTAAATTAATCTGAGTACGTGCTGATTCAAGGTAAGAGAAAACAATAGATTACAAAGAATAGAAACTTCAACCTCAATATTGACCAAGTAAAAACAACATAATTGAAGAGAGAAGCATAGAAAAATAATCAATAGTTCAATACCTGATTCGATTGGGAACTTAAACTCAATCGTAAAACTCCAAAATAATCTCCTTTCTTCTTCATCTGGGTTTCCCACCTCCCTTACATCACATTTGCGTTGTCTTCAGGGTTAGGGTTACCATCAATCATTTGAAAATAATAAAATAAAATAAAAGAGTAGAGAGAAAGTGATGGAGAAGGACACAAGATAGGATGTGAGACAGGGAGAGACATGTGAGAGGTATAATAGGGGGAGGGAAAGAGTAGGGAGGTAGTGATAAGGGGGAGAGTGATACCCGAAAACAATCTCTTTTCTTCTTGGTTTGGGTTTCCCACCTCCTTCGGTTCAAGGCTCTTCTCCTTCTTCACTTTTGTTTTGAAAACCATCTCAATAGTTGAAAATAATAATTAAAATGGATAGTTTGAATGAAATATTTAAAACATGTAAATTTTTTTTAATTATCGATTTTCTTATTTTCTGAAGATTTAAAATATTAGTCAAGCTGTTCATGATTGTTAATCCGAGTCCAAAATTCAGTGATGTGTGGCTGTCTCATTATATAAATATATATATATATATATATATATATATTAAATTATAGGTATTTATTGTATTTAAAAATAAAATAAAAACATGACTCTCCTTGGTTAAGTTCGACTAGGCCAAATCACCAAGTGAATGGGGAGTTTTGGGAGATTAGCATCAATGAGAATGAATAAATTATATCATTTATAGAATGTTGGTTTTTTTTTTTACCCAAAAAAAATATTGTTGTTTTTCTTTTCCTTACTCTAAAACAACATATTTTCCTTTTTGATTGGGTTTCAGACGTCTTGTTTAGGGCTCATCATTTTTCACATTTATTTTGAAGACCTGCTCAATCATTGAAAATAATAAATTAAAATAGATTGTCTAAATAATTCCTTCATATGAGTATTTAGAGCTTGTAACCTTCTTTTAATTGCCATCAATCTTATTTTGTAAGAGTTCATAAAATAAGAAGTAAATATAATTTTTTTTTTAAATCATTCAAAAGAAACTTATCATTATGTCATTATCTTACATATTTTATGAGTACATAGGTGAAATGACAAGCTAGTTCTTTTAACAAAAAAAAAAAAAAAAACTGCAATATACCAAGGTCTAATGATTCTTTTGACAAAGAAAGAAAACATAATGATAGATATCATTAGAAAAATTCCTAGAATGAAATGAGAGAGAGAGAGAGACCAAGGGTGCCAGAGTCTCACCCTTTGGCAGCTCTCTGAACTTTTTCTCATATATTATTTGTTTGCTAAATATTAACAAAGAATATATTAAAAATTTGGATCACAGGATTAACGTCTAGGCATGTTCGAACAAAAATAAATACAAAAGTAGAAGACTTTAGCTCCACCTTTAGGGTATTGCCATCAAGAAAGCATGAATCAACTAGCAATTTCCTAAGGACCCACCTACGGTATTGCCATCAGTTAGAAACCCACGGCATATCAAATTAAAGAGAACCTATTAAGAAATTAAGAAAAAATATGAATCTTGACCTTTATTGTGCATTCCATGATGGGTCATTACTGAAAAAAGGAGTAAACCATGACCATGGTTCTAAAACTTGGATTGGATTGGTTAGTATCAGTTGAATTAGAATAGTATCAGTCTTGAGCAATCCTCGATCCTAACCTTTCTGATCCATGGTTTTAGGTATTGGTGTCGTATCGGCAATATCATATTAGTATCGAATGAAACTGGTACTGATACTTGGTCGATCCAGGATTGGGTATCATATCATTATCAAGGGTAAAACTGTATATATAAAAAATAGTAATAATAAAATAAAATAAAATAAAATTGTGAAAGTACATATCCCAGTGACTGATCTTGACCGATACTACCAAGCTCAGATCGGTATCATATCGGTATCTGCTGAGATCAACCCTAATACTGATACCAATACCGATAACTAATTTCATGTTGGGATCCCAATACACATGTATGGTCCAAGGGTAAAATCATTAAAA
>NC_056557.1:4261499-4296954 GCF_013358625.1 Macadamia integrifolia
AAAACTGGGAGATGATCATGTTATTGTATATAGTGAATTACATGGAAAAATAATCCAGTATTTCATCCAAATGGGTGAATAAGATGTACATATTGAATGTACCAAATTAAACAGACTGTTTGGAAAGGATGCCGCAGTGTTCACATTTGCTGTCTGATGATGAACTTAAATGAGAACAACTCAGGGGTCTTCAAATTGTGGGAAATGGTGGGAATTTTTTCGGAAGATAGAATTCATCCAAACTTTTAGATTTTCATGTGGAGTATGTTACTTGGTGGGTTGCTTTATAAGTCAAGATTGACTGCTTGGGGTCAATGGGATGACAAATGTGTCTTCTGTAATCAATACAAAGAGAAACTTTCTGGCATTTATTTAATTTTTCTCGTCATTTTTTTAATAGGCTTTGGGCTGGTAGGGGATCTGGTGTTACGAACTGAATCCTTAAATGATACTCAAATTTTCAATAAGGATCATCTTTTTCCCTGGACATTCGGGGGCTTTTGTCATTACTTTTTTACTTTATATGGATACATTGGAATCAAATTATTTTTTCAAATGTTAAGCTAATCCTGATGCCATCTTGTAATGTTGGCGTGATTCATGGAGAAGGAGATCAAGCCGTTGCACCAAATCTTCCCAATATTGAAGGGATCTCTCTCAATATAGTAGGGAATCATATTGGTATGATTCATGGAGAAAGAAATCAAACCAGTGCACCCAATCTTCTCCATATTGAAGGGAATCCTCCCAATATAGTAGAGAATCAGGCACTTACTTGTGATAGCCGTATTTGGAGAGATACAAACTATACACATTGCTGCCCTCCCGATTTATTCTTATCTCAACCATTGTACAAAGCTCTATTTAAGGATAAAGAGTCCTCCTCAAACAAGTTAAGTTGAGAAGAGGAATTTCCCCATGGATTAGGCTTCCTTCTCTGGGAAGACCGAACCATGTATTTCTAAGTCTCTATGTGTGTGTGCTTGTGTCTACTTCTTGTGTGAGTGAATGTGAGATTGAACATGGTATCAGAGCAGGATCATCCTGGTTTATGATTTGTGACCAGAAGAGTGAAGTGAACCTGCTACGATCCAGTGCTTCGTCTGATCTCAGTTAAGTCTCCTTCTTCTTTTCGTTTTTTGTTCTCATGGCTGATTTATCGAAAAAATCAGAAAAGTTCCCTAAGTCAGTTGACGGTACTAAAGCTCCAACTGAGACCAATAATCGGCTCACTTCCATTACCCTTAATGGTCGAAATTATTTGCCTTGGGCTCGGGCTGTAACAATAGCCCTTATTGGCCGGTCAAAACTTGGCTATGTTAATGGCAAGATTACATCGCCTGATCCCTCTGACCCAAAATTTGCTGAATGGGAAGTCAGTGATAATCTCGTTATGAGTTGGATTTTTAACTCCATGGAACCCCAAGTATATGAAATTTTTGCGTACTCTGAAACGTCAAAAATATTATAGGATTCCTTGAAGGAGATGTATGGTCATGTCGAGAATGCTTCTCAAGTTTTTGAATTGCAACAAGATATTTCCAAAATGGAACAAGCTCCTGAACAATCTTTTACCGATCATCTCGGTAATCTCAAACGCAAGTGGGACGAGTTGAGACAATATCGTCCTCTTGCAGCTACTGTCGATGTGTACACCAAACGTGAGGAACAAGACCATATTTTCCAACTTTTAGCTAGCCTTCGATCTGAATATGAAGACTTAAAAAGGCAAATTTTGATGACTAGCACTCTACCCTCATTCGCATCCGTTTGCTCCATCATTCAACGTGAAGAAACACGGCGTCGTGTTATGAACTACAGTCCTAAAACTGGAGCAGATTTTTCTGAAAATTCTGCTAACCTTGGATTTTCTCAAGGAAAGAAAGGAGGGCGTGGTGGTAAGAAAGGAGGATCTCGTTACCATTGTGAGCATTGTGCTCGAGATGGTCATACGAAGGATCGGTGTTGGGTCCTTAATCCTCACCTCCGTCCCAATAAAGAGAAAAATCTTGAAGCCAAAGGGGAAGTTGAAGCCAATATGGCATCTCATGCTGTGTCACCAGAACTACTTGGACAGTTGGCTCTGCAGTTACAGACCTTCCTTAAGACAAGTAATGGATCAGCTACAACACATGTTGGTTCTACCCCTTCAAACTCTGGTAATGTTCTTACCTTCAATGCAAAATCTAAAGATTTCTTTATAGTTGATTCAGGGGCCACACATCATATGTGTTGTACCTCACATGCTTTATCCCACATAAGTAATAACCATGGATACTCTCCCATTACTGTGGCCAATGGAACCCACGTTCCAGTTCAGGGCTTGGGTAAGATTAATGTATTCTCTACATTAAGTGATGGATTGCTTGTGCCTGCACTATCTTCTAATCTTTTGTCTGTGAGCAGATTGACTAAAGACTTGAACTGTGATGTAATATTTTCTTCCCAAAAGGTGACCTTTCAGGACAGAGTATCAAAGAAGAAGATTGGTGAAGGTCGCTGTCAAAATGGGTTATATATTCTTGATTTTCCTGGAACAGCTCTTGTGGCAAGACAAAATAAAGAAACCACGGCAAGACTCTGGCATTGGAGATTGGGTCATCCATCCGACCGTGTTTTACACTCCTTGAATTCTTCCCTTTCCCTTAATTCCAATAATTGTGACATATGTCATTATTCAAAGCAAAGTAGATTGCCTTTCTTTCATAGTTCTATCATTTCTGATAAGTTGTTTGGTTTAGTTCATTCGGATGTATGGGGGAGGGCTCCAGTGGATTCTCGTGACGGGTTTAAATACTTTGTCACATTTATTGAGGATAAAACCCGGACAACATGGTTATATCTGCTTACTTCTAAAAGTGAAGTCTTCCATGTTTTTAAAGAATTTTATCATATGGTGCACACACAATATGATACTCACATTCAAGTGCTTCGCACTGATAATGGAACAGAGTATACCAATGGACCATTTGAGGCTTTCCTTAAAGACCAAGGTATTATTCACCAAACCTCTTGTGTTGGAACCCCTCAGCAAAATGGCATAGCTGAAAGAAAAAATCGCCATTTGCTTGAGGTTACCCGGGCTCTCTTGTTCCATGCCAATGCTCCAAATAATTACTGGTCTGATGCAGTAGTTACAAGTTGTTATCTGATTAACAGGCTTCCTAGCACAGTTCTCAATTTTAAATCTCCTATGGAAGTTCTTCTAGGCCGGCAGATTGACATTTCTCATCTTCGAATTTTTGGTAGTATATGCTATGTACATTCTCAAAATGGTGGGAAATTGGATCATCGTGCTCGCAAATGCATTTTTTTGGGATACTCTTCTCTTAAGAAGGGATATAAATGTTTTGATCCCACCACCCAAAAAGTGTTCATCTCTCGTGATGTTCAGTTTGATGAAACCACTATGTTTTTTCCTGACAGGGATCAAATTCAGGGGGAGAATGGTGATTACGACTACAGCCAATTAGATGTGGAATTTGCTCCTGTGCCAGTTGCAATAGAACAACCCGATACTCCTCCAAGGGATGCAACACATGAAATTATTGCACCTACTAATCAAGGCACTATGGAAACCGAGGAAGAAGTAACTACCTCTCCAGCATCTATGGCTCCTGTTCGAAGATCCACTCGGATGCTAAGGCCATCTGTTAGACTGCAAGATTTTGCTACCTATCATACCGCCAATTACCCAATACAAGCGTCCCTTTGCTATGATAATATAGCACCCGAATTTAGAGCATTTCTAACTAAAGTTGATGCTCACAAGGAACCTAGTAGCTTTGTTGAAGCTAAAACCTCACCTGCATGGGTCATGGCTATGGATGAGGAGCTCAAAGCTCTTGATAAAAATCATACTTGGAACATTGTTCATCTTCCCAAGGGAAAGCGCTCTGTAGGGTGTCGATGGGTATATAAAATCAAACATAAAAGTGATGGAACTGTAGAGAGATACAAGGCGAGGTTGGTCGCCAAAGGATATACCCAAACCTATGGGATTGACTACACGGAAACATTTGCTCCTGTAGTCAAAATGAACACCGTTCGTGTTCTAATGTCTGTCGCTGTTAATTATGGTTGGCCTCTTTTCCAAATGGACGTTAAAAATGCGTTCTTACAAGGTGACCTAGAAGAAGAAGTTTACATGGATATTCCTCTAGGTCATGCTCTTGAGAATCAAGAAGGATTGGCTTGTAAGCTTAACAAAGCCATCTATGGCCTTAAGCAGTCCCCTCGTGCCTGGTATGGGAAACTAAGCTCAGCTCTCATAACTAATGGTTTTAAAAAGGGTGAATCTGACTCCTCCTTATTTGTTAAGAGGAATGACAAAGGAACTGTTGTTGTTCTTGTGTACGTCGATGACATTGTCATCACTGGCAGCAACCTTCAAGGAATAGCCCAACTCAAGCAGTATTTAAATAAGAAATTTGACATTAAGGATTTGGCAAGACTTAGATACTTCCTTGGCATTGAAATTGCCCGATCAAGTAAGGGGCTATTTATGTCTCAAAGGAAGTATACCTTAGATCTTCTAAAAGAAACCGGAAAACTTGGAGCTAAACCGGTTAACTCTCCCATGAATTACAATAGCAAATTTGACAACAAAGATACCCCTCTCTCTGATAGTGGTCGTTTTCAAAGGCTTGTAGGTTGGTTAATTTACCTAACTATTACCAGGCCTGATATTACATATGCTGTGAGCTATGCAAGTCAATTTATGCACTCTCCCACTGAGGGACATATGGATCTTTTTGATGGCATCTTACGATATTTGAAATCATGTCCTGGCAGAGGAATATGGATGAAAGAAAATGGACATACTGAAATTATTGGGTATGCTGATGCAGACTGGGCAGGGTGTCCTATGGATAGAAGATCGACCACTGGTTTTTGTACATTTGTTGGAGGCAATCTTGTTACTTGGAAAAGTAAAAAGCAGACTGTGGTAGCTCGCTCAAGTGCTGAAGCCGAATATAGAGCAATGGCATCCACCGCTAGTGAACTGATTTGGTTACGTCTTTTAATTCAAGAGCTTGGTCTAGACGGTGCTCAAAAACCTATGAAGTTATTCTGTGATAATCAAGCGGCCATACACATCGCTTCCAACCCAGTCTTTCATGAAAGAACAAAGCACATAGAAGTTGATTGTCATTTTGTGCGGGAAAAGATTCAAGCTAAGATAATCGAGACTCCATACATTTCAAGTAAAAATCAGCACGCAGATATGTTCACCAAAGCTCTATCTGGTGGATTATTTCAAGACATGTTATCCAAGTTGACCTCAGAAGACATCTTCGCCCCAACTTGGAGGGGGAGTGTTGGCGTGATTCATGGAGAAGGAGATCAAGCCGTTGCACCAAATCTTCCCAATATTGAAGGGATCTCTCTCAATATAGTAGGGAATCATATTGGTATGATTCATGGAGAAAGAAATCAAACCAGTGCACCCAATCTTCTCCATATTGAAGGGAATCCTCCCAATATAGTAGAGAATCAGGCACTTACTTGTGATAGCCGTATTTGGAGAGATACAAACTGTACACATTGCTGCCCTCCCAATTTATTCTTATCTCAACCATTGTACAAAGCTCTATTTAAGGATAAAGAGTCTTCCTCACACAAAAAAAAGTTGAGAAGAGGAATTTCCCCATGGATTAGGCGTCCTTCTCTGGGAAGACCGAACCATGTATTTCTAAGTCTCTATGTGTGTGTGCTTGTGTCTACTTCTTGTGTGAGTGAATGTGAGATTGAACATGGTATCAGAGCAAGATCATCCTGGTTTATGATTTGTGACCAGAAGAGTGAAGTGAACCTACTACGATCCAGTGCTTCGTCTGATCTCAGTTAAGTCTCCTTCTTCTTCTCTTTTTTTGTTCTCATGGCTGATTTATCGGAAAAATTAGAAAAGTTCCCTAAGTCANTACACATTGCTGCCCTCCCGATTTATTCTTATCTCAACCATTGTACAAAGCTCTATTTAAGGATAAAGAGTCCTCCTCAAACAAGTTAAGTTGAGAAGAGGAATTTCCCCATGGATTAGGCTTCCTTCTCTGGGAAGACCGAACCATGTATTTCTAAGTCTCTATGTGTGTGTGCTTGTGTCTACTTCTTGTGTGAGTGAATGTGAGATTGAACAATTGTAATGTTAGATTAGTACAGGTGAAGGGTAATAAGATAGAAAATCAGTTTTTTAATGACACTTAGAAATTTTTTTATCCACTATGGGCCGGTCCAGAATGAAACTGAATCCGGTATGAGCCCTTTCCAATCCCAAGACTGATTCCAGTATCTTAAATCATGCCTAGGGTTGAAAAAGAAACTTGTTAAGCACATCACATGAGAGCTAGAAAAAAGACTTTAGATAGATTATTAAAGACGTAGGTGGTTAATCATAAGATATTGCCCTAATTTACATGAAATTCTACACAACGCAGTTAGAGTAGATATTGGAGCCTCGATCTCTTGCTTGTTTGGAGTACAAAGGTACAATATAGCTTCGTACGTATATAGATTTCGAAATACTAAACCAATCTATTTTGAATTACTCAAAACTAATTGACTTGTGAAACACGCCAAATTAGCAAACAAATTTATAATTAGGCATCAAGACATGCTCATGATTTTCTTCTTAGGTCAATTGCTTCATATAAACAAGGAAATGAACTTGGTCTATAGTTATAACTGTATTCAACTAACCTAGTCTTAGATAGAGGAGTAACCTATGTCTCCACAGCTCCACATGACACATGCCACATGCCACATGTCACATGCCACATGGGAAGTACTCTCAAGTACCCCCATCCCCTCCCCCATCAAATGCTGAAATTAAGGGTATTTAGTTAACATGAACATTTGATTAATTAATTAATAGTTCCCAGTGCTTGTATAAGTGGACTCTGTTATTAAATTACCAACAAGAGAAAGGTAGTCGTTGTTTTCATAATGATATTCTAAGATGAGAGAGGAAATTGTTTTCTCAAAATGCTCTCTTACATATATTAATTAGATAAGGAAGTTAGCTAGAATCCACCATTTGATTGGTCCCTTCACTTCACTCAATATATCAACCACATAGAAGGATGATAATTGGCTGCTGATTAATAAAAAAATTTGGAATAATCAGAAAAATTAAGAAATGGGCAACATGTTGGAGAGAAGGGCCTAGGGATATGCAACATGTTGGAGAAGGGGCCTGGAAATATATGTATGAGTTAATTACTCTCTCTCTCTCTCTCTCTCCCACCCAGACATGTAATTAGCGTGATTACGTGCCTCTTCTGAGATCTGACCCGAAAAAAAAGAAAAGAAAAGAAAATTTGGGCTGACGTTATCCATGTGTCTTGTGATTCCAAGAGATCGAGACTTATAACGTAACTCTCAGTGTGATGCTTTACTTTCTGGTTTTTTAATACGTATTGGTTGGAACTTCAATTATTTATCTCTCTAGGTTCTTTTTGGTTTGATTTATATATGTATTTATTTGATTTATTTTTATTTTTATAAATGTTTGACATAATTTATAGCACTTATTTTTATATATAATAAATTAAAATAAATTATAAATCATAAATTACTCTCAAGGTATTTATGATTTGTGGCAGGCAAATCATTTATGTTAATTTTTGCACTACCTTAAAGCATGTGTTCTAAACTATTCAAAATCAAAGGTAAATATGTAATTTCAGTATGTTTTATACTTTTTCAATAAAAAACCACAAATCTTATCATCTCTTTCACTCGAAGCTCAAAGCTGATACCTATTTTCTCATTATATAATCTATTTTATAAATAGTAGCCAAACGAATACTATTTTTGATCCATAATTTATTGTCACAAATAATTTCTAAAAAATAGTTAATAAATACAAATAGAAATCATACCAAAGAGAGTTAAATTATTTTTTATATAATTTAAATTTATATTTACTGACAGATAAACAAAAATAGAGGCTTTTGGTATGATTTGGTATGATTTATGACTCTTATTTCTCATTAAAATAGATCAATATACCAGTAAATTTAGAAATAAGCAGAGAGGTGTTTATGATTTATTAGGATAAAGCGATTATTGTTGTTTATGTGCTAGACCATTAATGAGCACATGTTTTAATGGCTTAAAATTGAGGGTAAAAGGATCAATCTGCATATTTTTGTAAAACAACCCTTCAAATAGAGTCCAATCCTTTGGTGAGACCTAGTTAAGAACATCCAACCTTTAAAAAAAATAAAAAAAAATAAAAAATTTAAACATCCAATGACTCTCTCTCCCCCCCCCCCCCCTAGAAATCTTATGGATTGATAAGTCTAGATTAGCTGGAATTGGGTTAGCTTTAGTCAATTTTAGGCTTTAACTGAATATCCCTGGCCTACAACTGAGAATGAACAATGTTACACAATGTATTCTACATTCTGCATACCAAACTATATTTTATTATATAATCTATTATATCTTTATTTTCTTTTTTGGGTAGAATATAATCTATTATATCTAGTAGTAACCAAACTGATTATTGTTTATAGTCCATAATCTATTATTATAATTGATTATTAGTAAATAGGTAATAAACATAAACATAAACTATGCCAAAGAGAGCCTTAATATACTAAGTGTAATACCACATTTTTGAATTTTATATCTTTGGAAACAATGTTTTGTTGTGGTAAGAAATCATCCAGTACTCTTCCACGATAGACCTGCATAGAAGAGCAAGCACGAGTGAGAGGGTCAAGCTATTCCAGTAGAGAACTCTTTGATGCCTAAATCAGATCTCTTAATAGTAAATAATAATGGTAGAAGAATCTTAAAATTTACCTCAAAGTCATGCGCCTATGTATTTATAGGCTAATCATGAGGTTGTTGCAGAGAGTCCAATCTTCTTTTGCACTCCCCATGTCTATTTCTCTCTTTTTAGAGGTATTATTGCGTGCTTGAGTAGTGAAATCTTCGTTCCTTCGTATTTGAACTGTGAGTAGCAAGAGGAGGGAGCAAATCACTTATTCATGCACCACTTTGAAAGTTCGTTCACATTCCACTCCTGATACAGCTAGAAGGCCCTACTGAAGATAGAAAGATATTTCTACTGCTCTAACTCTCCTAGTAGGTAGCTTCATTCAGGAAGGGGATCCCCCTGTTAGCATTTTATTAAGAAGTGATGCGGAAAAATTTGACTGGACTATCTCTCCTGCAGTTCCTGGTGCTTTGGCCGACCTGCACAGAAGAGATGACAAGGAGAGCCGGGCTAACCCGATGGGGGACTCTCCGATGCCTAAGTTAGACCTTTCCACAACAGATGCTCAAGAGAGCTCTTACAGTCTGAGAAGTGAGTAATCGATCCTTTGTGATGGAGACTTACCTTGGTATTTATAGGCTGCTGATGGAGGGCAAGTGGGAGACGATTGTGAAGAGTCCTATTGAGGCGTGGAGTCCTCAAGGGGGGTGGCTTTGTGTTTCTGAGAATATTCCTGAAATATTCTCCTCTAAACTAGGAAAGACCAACCGTGTGACATCATGATGACGTGTAGTGGATAGAGTCCTATCCTCCGGAATAGGGATTACGTTCCTTGAATGTAGGGGTGGACGAAAACACGTTTCTGGAATCCTTCTTGTTGACGTCGGGCCGAGGTGGTAGCTCGGCCAGATGGAGGCCGAGGTAACAGCACGACCCGATGGATGCCGAGGTAACAGTGCGACGTGATGGATGCCGAGGTAGAGCACGGCATGATGGAGGCCGAGGTAACAGCACGGCCTGATGGAGGCCGAGGTAACAGCACGTCCTGATGGAGGCCGAGGTAGTAGCACGGCATGATGGAGGCCGAGGTAGTAGCACGGCATGATGGAGGCCGAGGTAGTAGCACGGCATGATAGATGCCGAGGCAGTAGCACGGCCTGATGGAGGCCGAGGTAGGGTACATGCTTTAGCCGTGCTGAGGAAAGTGACATGTTTTGCCTCATCAAGAAGAATACTTTCTATTTGTTAAGAGTCCATATTGGGATGGATTTTTATATGATCTGCTGAGCTAGCAAACCGTGGATCTCGGGATCTTATTGGTGAGCAAGTTGAGGTTAGATCGGTGTGAGACCTATTCAGATCATGTTCTATTGAGGCCGATCATCAAGGTCAATTGGTTATGAGCACTGCAGTCTAGGTCAGTCTGGCTATGGCGATCCGAGATGTCAATCTGCCTATGGGTGATCTGAGAGGTCTGTGTTGGCCATAAGGTGTGTGGGTATGGGTGACCTTCGGGATCATTCATCTGGAGTACACATGGACATGCTCAAAAGGAAGTTGTTCTCAAGAGATCTTGACACGTGTCACCACCATTGGATGTCACAATTTGGTTCATAATCGCCCTCCACTCCTTCAGGTCTAGCTCGGCCTATAGGAGTACCAGAGAACGGGATTGTAGGTTTGCTTTGATCTTCAGGTTTGTACTAAGAACATCCGTTGACATAGTGGTTGAACATTTAATGGACTAGTCAATCCGTTGTAGGAACGGTCATTTCATGAAAACACCGCAAATCTCGACGTGCAGCTCCAAGGCTTTCATTCCACATCGGAACACCAATCGACTACTAATCTCAGTCGTTCATTTCATTAGATATCAGTCATTGATGATCGATCAATATTCTAACTCTATAAATAGCTAAAAGTTTCCTTGGCTAGCTTTTCTTCATTTGCTCAAAGTTCCTCATTCACTATGCTCCTCGACTCCACTCAGCTTTTGTTGTGTTGGTCGGTCATTCTTTGAAGTAGCTCAGCATGTCCTTCAAACTCTACTCCTCTCGTGATCACCTCGACTCACTCATAAGTAAGTAATTTATTTCTTTAGGAATTTCTTCTTTTGATAGAGGCCGAGTGCCACATCCCTATTTGTAGGTTTGAAGAGATCAGCATTATGAGCGAGAGCTATAGTGGCTTGGACTCAAGTGCATAAGGTAGAGACGATGATGGATTTAACCATGGATGTTACACCCAAACCCTAACTTACTTGTGTATTAACTATAGATGAACCACAGGTGAACCACACATAGCCTAGTCGGCATCAGGAAGTGTCGGGACGAATCGTTCTACGACTACATTTCCTGCTTCATAGAAGCGACCGTCGGCTTTCAGGACCTAGAATATGGAACTGCCTTTAGTGCACTTTAATAAGGAGTATGCCATAAAATGCTGATCAAATCCTTATTAAAAAAATTACCCAGAGAATTTCTCCGAACTTCTAAGAAGATGTCAAAAATACGTGGAATTAGACAAGAATCTGACAGCACGCAAGGAGATGGCTTAGCCATTTCAGGAGAAAAAAAGAGAAATTGCGTGCCCCAAGGAAGATGAGTGAGAGCCACAAGCCCTGAAAACTCGTCACTAGCTTAGCTGGACTGAAGACCATCTAAGGTGTTGCTCGAGATCAAGGATGAAAAGATCATTCGCTAGCCTCACCCCATGCTATCAAAACCTGAGGAGCGTGACCTAAAAAGTTATTTCCACTTGCTCAAAGACATATGGCATTACATGGATGACTGTTAGGAACCGAAGAAAGAGCTGGAGGAATTAATTAAAGCAAGGAATCTCAAGGAATACCTCAAGAGCCCTTAAGTTAATCGACTGAGCCAAAAAGAACCAGGAGAATCCAGTCGACAATAGAACAACTCACAAAAGGAAGAAAAGACAGATAAAAGGCAACCGAGCTACTGAAGACCTGAGTACTCCAATACGTCAATCGGTCCCACCATACACGCCATCTTAAGTGGTCCAGGATACGAGTTGGTAAGAAAAGCCAAGCAACACACTTGTTTTTTTTATGTCGCAGAGGAACCAATCAAAGTCGCTCAGAAAGATCTGATAATCACATTCTCGGACGAAGACTTTTAAAGCTTGAATTGGCCTCATATGACGCCATTGTGGTCCAATTGGTGGTTGCTAATTGCCTATTCTATAGAGTTCTGATCGACTTAGGCTCCTCCATCGACGTTTTGTCTTATGACGAATAAAAGAAACTTGGCCTGGGAGACGACAAGCTCAAGCCCACCATAGGACCTTTATATGATTTCTTAGGAACTGCGGCATACATAGAGGGTCACATCGAACTACCCGTAACCATTAGAGATAGGCCCCATTCGGTATTTACACTCATTAATTCCATGGTCGTTAAGATGGCGTCAGCCTATAATGCTATCTTGGGCCGACTGGCATTGAATGACCTAGGGGCTATATCCTCTACCACGCACCTCAAAGTTATGTTACCTACGAAGCAAGGGGCAGAGTGACGTTTGAGTAAAAAAGACTCGTGACAATGCTACACCAACTTCATCAAAGAAAAGAAAGGCACCAGTTCATCCCTAGTGTGTGGCATTGAAATTGGAGACGTCTGGGACGAATCCCACCTGCAGTGGGGTGGGGGAACCAGTGGAGGAACTAGTATAAGTACCATTATTTGAAGGAGAGTCAGATTGCATGATTTATCTCATCGCTTACTGAGCCAGGAATAGGCCCAAGAAACAATTAGCTTCCTTAGAAGCAATGCAGATGTCTTTACTTGATCAATGCAAGGCATGCCTGGTATCCCCAGGACCGTTGCAGAACATGACCTCAATATCGAACAAGGGCATAAGCCAATCAAGCAAAAAAGAAGAAACTTTTCTCTCAAGCGGCCAAAAATTATCTATGAAGAGGTGGAGAAGTTGAAGGCCTCGAACCTGATCAACGAAGTACAATTCCCAACTTGGCTTGCCAACATTGTCATGGTCTCGAAGTTAAACTGAAAAATGACGGATCTGTATCGACTAAACCGACTTAAACAAAGTTGCCCCATAGACTACTACCCACTCCCAAGGATCAGTCAATTGATCGATGCCACGGTAGGCCAGAGCTGACCTTCATGGATGCCTTTTAGATACTACCAGATAGAGATGAAGGAGGACGACAAGAAGAAGATAGCCTTCCTAACTAAATGGGGCAACTACTACTATAAGGCAATGCCATTCGGTCTTAAGAATGCAGGCGCTCAAAGTATGTGAATGGCATGTTCAAGCAATAGATCCGGAGAAGCATGGAGGTATACATAGACAACATGCTGTCAAAAGTAAGAATTTGATCAGCATGTCGCTGATCCATATGAGGCAATCGAGGTGCTACCGAAAAATCAGATGAAACCAAACTCCTCAAAATGCGCATTCGGAGTCACCTAAAGAAAATTCCTTCGATTCATGGTCTTAAAGAGGGGAATAGAAGCAAACCCGAGCAACATCCAAGAGATCCAAGATATGACCCCACCAAGGATCTCGTGAAGTTCAACAACTCACTGGCCAGGTTGCAGAACATAACTGGTTTGTCTCTCGTGTAGGTGACAAATGTTTGCCCTTCTTCAAAGTGCTGAAAAACTTACAATCCGTGAAGGACTTTCTCTGGATAACGGAGTGTCAGGATGCCTTTACCTCAATCCAAATTGAATTCCAATTGATGAATCCAATTAAGGATTATAGAGGGGAATTGAGAAATCATACTCATACATGCTTGCCTAGTTGAAATTCAGCAATATACAGGTAAGAAGTCTGCTGACTTGAGTTCCCCAACTTGAACAGTCACTCATTTGGCATTAAGCAACCTTAAAACCATGGTTGCACTCTATTTCACCCCAATTAGGTTTAAATTATTAAATTATATAGGGCTTAGAGAGAGAATTCAAGAAATATTCCCAATTTTGGCTTCTATTCTACTGAATTTCCAAATTGATGGGTCATTTGATCATTTGAGCATGTGAACACGCCACTCTCAACTTCAATTTCATATCCCCAGCCATGTAGGTGAGAATCCCCAAATTTATGTAGTTCCAGAGATAGGTTCGGGTCTCTGAACCCACTCTATTTCTCCCATTTCAGCTCTGGGAACCAATTCCCCAACATGTAGAGCCAAACCCAGCTTGTAGGTGGCTGCAAGGGTGAATTACAGGTATGTACACTACTTAAATTATATGTACAACAAACCTCCAACACCTCTTTAGGTTCTATTGCTTAAATTTTTAGCTCTGGGATGAGAATCCCATGCATGTAGAGCTTTAACCCAATTTTTGGGTGACTAAAGAGAATGATTCACACCTGTACCCTACCTAGTGGACAAAATACAACATGCACAGTGAATTCATATAGTCTCTCCAGTTGAATTAGCCCAATTCCTAGGCATGCAATCCAAGGTTCCTAGTTCTGGGTGGTTGCATGGCTAGGAACTTGGCTGATCATACATTTACTCTATTGAATTGAGAGTAAACCAGAGTTAAATTACTCATCTTGGCATGTAAATTATACTCATGCTATCCCAGAAGCTGAACTACAACAAGTTCCATGCATGCAATCCAAGATTCTCAATTACTGTTGGATGCATGCTTGCAAAAACTTGGTTGATTGCACACATATAGTCTATTGAATTGAACAAATCAGAGATGATACTTTCACCTGAATCGCAGGTACAACAGCAGTACCTAGTGTAGAAACCATGGACAACAGCCTCCGCACATTCACCATCTTCTCTTTCCCTTTCATTCTTCTCTTCCTCCTCTTCTTCTGTTTTTCTCCTCTTCTTCTCCACTGAATTTCAGAATAGGAAATGAATGAAAAATGAGAGAAGAACCCCTTTTATAGTGGTTTAAGAAACTCTAATAAGGCATATTTGGTTTAGGGCTTTTAAATTTAAATTGAATTAATCTCGTGTACTACTTTGTTGGCCCACCTAATGCTTTGCATGTCAAGTGCTATAAGACCAGTAAAAGATGCCCTATCAGCCTATAGGACCGGTTGGTCCATGCCTGTAAGGAAGTGGGGCCCTCAACCAAATAATGTAATTTCTACAGTACAACACCACCGATAGGTGAGCACCAGCTGGCCGGTGGTAACACAGGTGACCTACCGGTGGCCTACAATATGCCCACCAAGCAGTCATCAGCTCTAGGTTCTATGGTTAGTTGTGTGTGTGACTTTGGGACCACAAAGTAGGCCCATTTCACCTTCATACCTAGCTTACTATACATGGCAAATTAGGTTAATCTTGCCTCTATATACATTCCCTTTGCCAGGCAACCAGCCCAGCTATCCTCAGTGCACTACTATGACATGGCACCTAAGGCAAGCAGTTGTGTCTGGACACGCAATATCACATTCCCCCCCTCTTTACAAAAAAATTGTCCTCAAGATTGAATTAATCAAACTCGATTGAGGATCTCACTGAGCTACTGCTCACAGTTCCAGAGCATGTCGAGCATTATACTCATGGAATGACATACTCAGCAACTTGAAAATGCGAGAGGCATCATGTAATGTCCCCACTTAGGTAATATTTCCAGATCTGTACTTGTGTGTAGGGCTATCTACCAACTTTGGTTATTGACCAGTTAACAACTTCCCAACTAATAGAATAACAACTGATGTCACAGTCCGACACAGGGTTAAAAATAATGAAAAAAGTAAGGCACACTGTATCAGAGAGGACATTTAGACATGTCCCTAATGCTTTTTGTACATTGTCCCAAAGATAATGTAATTACGAATGCTAACCAGAGAAATGTTGATAAAGTAATACGTTGGCATGTCATGCCTGGTCAACTTACACCACCCTCATCTTAAAAAATTCAGTCATTGGCACAAGACGAGTAGATATCTCCTTCCTAGATAGCTTTGGGTTTTTTATTACTTAACATACAAGTAACACTGTACATGCATTACTTAACATTTTTGAATCTGAGTTTGGCCAGTAACAATGCCAAGGTCAAGGATGACATTGACAATTTTTAGGGTTACACATGCCAACGCTATATATTTGTGTGTTTCCATAGGCACAAGGATAGGCTACCCTAAGTTGTAAATAGTTGATTATTGATTTATCTGGATAACCATGCCACTCTTAATATCCCTATGAGGAGAGCACCCTTACTACTTCATCTGCTATCTGGTACTTACAGCCGAGGTCGCTACTAACATTCTTAATTAGCGATAACTGTGGATGAACTCCTCCTACTTGCCCATTTTCATGACTCATTTCTCATCACTTGTCTATTATTACTTGGACTGCCATTTAGTAAGTGTTGGTCTAAAATACCATATGCCGACACTGACACCACTCTACCCTTATTTCTCAAAGTTTTTACATACATGGGGTAGCCTCCATGTTTAGGTTCATTGTGAAGTTCAAGTATACTTTGTAAGCCGCCTTATCTAGCATCTTCTTCATCTAAGGTGTCGACATCACTACCTTTTTAGCCTTCTTCACCTTACTTTCTTGAAAAGTAAGTCCACATATCACACAGAAGCTCTGTAGGCATGTAACCACTCCATGTCCAACACAATCATCAAACTCTTTCTTGTCTAACTTGATCAATTGAGTTATCATGCCCCGTCCAAGTATGTAGAAGAGACATGATTCATATACCTCTATTGGTAGGGTACTGACTACCAACTTATGTGTCAAACTCTTTAACTTTATGGAGTGGATATACAAGAAAATGTGATGCACAAAATCCAACAATACAACTACCTGTGATCACCTCAAATATAGCCACAACCCCTTTCACTGTCACTACGAATATGCCTCCTTGTGCTCCAATACCTTGTTGTATCTAAACTGGACAACCAGATGTTGATGCTGAGGGCTTCACATTTGAGTCTCCTAACATTGTTTGAGAGCAATACTTGGCCATATGCCCAAGTTGATTACATAGAAAGCACTGAGGTGAACCCAGTTGCTGAGGTACCCATCCTAGGTTGCTGTGATGTCGAGCCAACTTTTATTTTGCTAAACTGGGTGCAGCCGAATTAGTGTAGGGTCCTTTAATTATCCTGGTGAAAACTCTACCACCAAATAGTGTGTTTGCTCTCCTTGCTACCTGATCTTGATAATTATCTTTCTGCTTGTCTTCTATAGACTTGGCTTTTTGAACCATTTGTACATAGTTGTGCAAGTGGCGTGACACCAATAAGGCACCAATCCCCGTCCTCAGACCCTTTTTAAACTTCTTGGCTTTGACTCCATCGGATTTCATATGCTCTAGTACAAAATAATAAAGCTCTTCAAACTTCTACTGATATTCGAGAACAAGTCTTGGCCCTTGAGTTAGAGCCATGAACTGTGCCTCCTTTATGTCCCTCACACTCTCTAGGAAGTAGTTTCCATAGAAAACCTCAATAAATTGCTCCCAAGTAGGATTGGATGAGTAGCTATCAATATGGGACTTTTTGGCCTTCCACTATATACGGACTCTTGCTACCGCCAAGAATCTTACCATATTGGGACTCTCTTCGTTATTGCCATTCCTCAGCTATAAATACCCAAGTAAGCCACCCTTTCAGGGGATCGACATTTTTCCATTCTTACTGGAATTTCTATTTGCAGAGAGATCTAACTTAGACATCAGAGAGTCCCCCATCGGAGCTGCCCTGCGCTTACTCTCTTGTGTTTTCTCCTCCATGCAGGTTCCACAGATTGTCTAGGACGCTTTCTTGCCACAACATTAACCTATTCACCCCTTTAGGTTATTTCAAGAAGATATTTAGATCTAAGGCCTAAAGGTCTAGCAGCCAAAATGTGCTTAGAAAACTCACAAGATACAAACAAATGCAAATAAGCTTCCAATTCTTTTTTACAATAACAACAAAATATAATGGCAGTGACAATGAACAGTTGAGATGCAAATCACTCCACCCTACAATTAATAATTAGCCAAAGTTGGATTCATCCCCAATCTAGAAGCATTGAGAATGTAAGCCAAGTTTACAAAACTCTCCAATCCCTAATGTTCTACAGCTTATTTGGGTCTTCCAAGATCTATCGAAGGATTGGGGTCTCTCTCTCCTTATGTCTTTGTGTGGGGATCTACTTTGGTTGGCCATAGGCATTAT
Source organism: Macadamia integrifolia (assembly GCF_013358625.1). Classification (NCBI taxonomy): domain Eukaryota; kingdom Viridiplantae; phylum Streptophyta; class Magnoliopsida; order Proteales; family Proteaceae; genus Macadamia; species Macadamia integrifolia. Next base: position 4,279,380 of record NC_056557.1, read on the forward strand.
AATCAGCATTCGAGTAGTTTAAATTACAGCATAAGTTGAAAAGTCAACTTCCTTTTGTTGGTAAGAAGTGATATTTTTCTTGATTCATGAATCAAGTTACAATGTTCTGTGACATGTATTATGTGACTTTACTGGGAAAAAAGAAAGTATCATGTGACAAAACTATAACATTGGCAAGCGTGGATGGGTTCATGTGATTAAGGACCCATGCACATTTCATTGGTCAAAATTTACCTCAAAACAAGTAGAGGAAGTGTGTTTAAAACTGAATTCAAACTGACGATAAAATTGCAAATGAAAAGGTTTTTCTACTTTGACAAGACTAAAGAGTTTCTCTAGTCCAACATCAATATTTGACATAGGATAGCTTGGATAGAGCTGAAATTCATAAATAAGCAATCCCCAATGATTTCTTGCTCACATGTCAAGTTTCAATTCAGTCAAAACTAATAATAGATACTCACATGTCAAGTTTCAATTTCAATCAAAACAGATAACAGATAAACCCTCCAGACGGACCTCTGGTTCCTGCCTAAACACCCATAGGGTAACCCATGCAAAATGTCTTAATTATGCTCACAAGCCTTCCAGACGGACCTAAGCTGACCAGATTACTTGATTATACCCCCCACCAAAAAGAGCAAAAACAATGGAAACTTATTTACTCGAGATGAATTAAAGGATTTTAATAGGCGAGTCAAAATATCTACAACCAAAAGTCATAACAGAGAGCATGTAATTGTATCAATTTGCTCGCATAAGCCACTCCATTCCTTTGTAAAATCAAAAGCACTAACTGCATAGACTATGTTGCAGAATTCCAGCAAGAAGAGAAGATGAGCATGTTGTTTTGGCTTGATTTAGTTTTTTAGGTCCAACTGAACCTATAGTTCAAGTATAAATAGGTTGGGCTTAATTTGAGTGACCAATGGGTTGCATGGGCTATGGGCTTTATCTTTTAGGGTTTACTATTGTAATGGGTCAATTCTATAAACACAACTATTAGGGATTTAAGTCCTATACGAGATTTCGTAACTAGTTTCCATTTGTAATGTTCTTGAATAGCTTCTATTTTGAAGGGACTTACATTGTAAGGGGTTACCTATTTTGTTTGTTTAAATGAAATTATAAATAAACAGTAAGGAATCATACTCACTGCCATTGATTTGAGAAATAATTTAACCTCAAGCTTGTGAATTCTATGAAAGACTGAGAGACAAAGACCGGTTTTGTGGGATTCAAAACTGCTCTACTTTGGGATGCAGTATGGAAACCTTGGTGGGATTCATTTTCCACAATTAGGTGAGAGGCCAGACGTACCATTTCGTCTTCTTTTCCATTCATTAAAGCTTAGATTCTGATTTTTTTCTCCATCCTTTTTTCTGCCCTAATCCTCTTTTCTATTTCTGAAAATTTGAAGTAAATAAACAGTTCTATTTAGAATAGTTCACTTCTGCTTCTCTGGTGGTTTAAAGGTGTATTATTGCTGTTCAAAAGGAGCATAACAACACTTGCTTATAGAATACTCTCCTAAGGGCCTAACAGTACCTTCGATACCTTATTTTCCCTCATATTTCTGATCTGTTTGCCTCTCTCATCTGCAACATCCAGCCATCATCTTTGGCTGATAATTTGGTATGTTGTTCTCTATTCTATATGATTAAATCGACCAGGTTTTGGGAATTAATAACTACACTTGACCAAAATTTTACCTAAATCTGAAAACTAGAATTTGAGTTTTAAACTGTCTCTCAGATCTGGTACATGTGGTGCCCTACGACAATGGATTTACGGGACGGTATTCCGATACCAATCCGGATCAGATTGACATATATCGATTGATTTTGTCCTTGTTTTTTTTTTAAATACATTTTTTTATTGTTTTACCCCTGAAATGATACGAGTAATCGATCCAGATCAATCAAGAATCGAGGATTAGTCTTTTCCAATCCTAATATGATATAGCCGATACAATACCCATACTTGAAACCATGCCTACGACCCTGAGTGGGAACTTGTAGCATATTGAATGGGTAATCCTACTGCATCAGACAGACTACATATATCACACAAAAAGGGATCTTAAATTTTGTAGCTCTATACATGCCTTCACACCATCAACCCCAAAAAGAGCAAAGCCTGGTTCTAGTCCTACCGTTAATTGAACTCCTTTCAACAAGCCCGCATCCGCTCCTTCACAGAGATTCGATTCAGGCTAGCATGTCTTGCAATCTACTTTCATCTAAAAGACCAAAACAACAATTATAACAAGAGTAGATGGTGTTTCCTGCCAGGTAGCAAAGGTTATGCAAGGGTAGGCAAAAGCCAATGAGCGCCCCCCCCCCCGCATCGGTTCAATTGATTGGGAGGTAGAAAGGTCATTTCGTTGGAGGAGGAGACAGATGGAGAGATGGAGAGAGGGGGTGCTAGCATAGGCTACTCCCCTGGTCTAGAAACATTCTTCCTAATAATAAAAATAATAATAAGGGTAAAGGAACTCTGCCCATACACGGCCCCTATGCCAAGACACAGCTAGATGTGAAAATACCTAGCGCACGTAGGGGCAGTTAGGTCTTTTCACACCCAGCCATGGCTGGGCATCAGGAATGTCAGATTGGCAAGGTTATTTTTCCCAAATAATAATAAAGGAGAGGATTCCCTAAAAGGAAGTAGTGCTCCTACACCAGCGTGGGGGCCAGTGGGAGCGGTAGTAGAAGCACCAACAAGGATTGAATTTTCACTTTTCATGAAAGGCAATCATTTCACCCCACTGTGTCTGGGCACAGGGACCATACAGCCTTTTAGGCTTCTTGTTTTTGACAAAACCCAACAAAAGTTTAGTGCCACTCCTTTTGAGTAAAAAAGCTATTGCTTTTCGGGCTTGGGTGCCTTGCTTAGAGAGGGACATTAGGCCTAGTTTCCTATAATATCCTTTCTTCTTTCAGTTAGTGGTTTCAAGTGATTGATTGACTTCCTTTCCATGCTTTCCCTTGGATGGTTAATAACTACTATATAATTCTAGTACACAGTCACAGGCCAGGTTCGTGAGGAAAGTGCAAGTGGTTTCCCTTGAGGACAATCCTATTCCTTTCCGTAGCTCTACAACAATAGGGGGAGAAGGTCTAGAAGCCGAAAGTTCTTTTAAATTGAACTGGAACCTATCTCCAAGGGGCCTCTAGGTGATCTACATCCACATAGCATCAATCGGTCATCCACGCAAACAAAGAAGAAAATATCGTAGAAGAGGAGTCAAGGTATCAAACTCCTCTCTAAAAAACAGCCCCTAGTGGTGCATATCATGGTCCTAGAAGTGGGACGACCACCTCATCCCTCTAGGGGAGCCCCTAGGGACATTCTCTGGTAAACGTGGACACCGATCCACGTACACGTATAGCCACATTTGCAATTGAGAGTAAGATCATGATCAGTTCAAGAATATGGAATAAGTTCAGTCCACACCATTATAAGCAAGGGAGAGTGTTTTTGCGAGGAAATGCAACATCCACCAGTGCCCCCCATGGCCAGTCTCTCTCCTCTGTCCATATAGGCCATTTCACATGGGAGGAGAGAGACATATTGCGGTGGAGGATGCACTCCCCGTAGAACATTATCTCTAATAGTAATAAGGGTAGAAGATAGCTGCCAAGCCGCTTAGCCCTACACAAGCACGGGGACCAATGAGAGTGTGCGCAGGGGCATCAACGGGGATGGGATTTTTTCATTTCAAGGGGCCGGGCGGTATTTTGTGCCCTCTTGTGTCTGGGAGCAGGCTGGATGCAGCCGGCCAAGGATCCCTAATAATAATAATAATAAACGAAAAGCTTCTCTACTACTACTACTAGCACCCAAATATTTTCAATGTCAACCATATGGATATCTAGTCATGTTGTGAACAGGCAGCACGTCTAATTTCAGGTTCATTCAATCATATATCTCTCATGTATATCAATGGACCCTCTTTCCATACACTTAATTTTTCAATGCTTTATTTTTCCACTTGTCAAACTTTATTTGGGCTGAAACATGGCATCCACTGTGCCATGTGGCGTACTTAGGGTGCTGGTGTAGAGACCCCGCCCCACGCCCACGGATGCTTCATAATATTTAAGAATCAAAGTTGTTTTTTGTCACCCACCCCAAAGGTTACTTAACAGAAACACCTTAACAATAGTTGACAAAGAGTGGTGCCTAGTTAATAGAATAATGAATAAAGTGGGTTATATGTTTTCCGAGTCAATAGCGAATCAACAACTTGAGATAGTCCAATTGAGAGACTTGAATCAAAACACATGTAATCAATCTACAACATGGATAAACTCCACTAAAATTGCATAGGTTTTTCTGTGTTGTCCTGAATTGTTTTGAGAGAAGCCATAATTGTCTTTAAATACAGACTAGAAAGATAAGCTCCATCAACAACATTTAGAGATGGCTATTCTAGGTTGCTAAGCATCAAGTTAATTAAAGACGAAGAAACTATGCATCGATTCTTCACAGATCATCTTAAACTTCACAAAGACTCATTGGTAGACATAATGAATTCGATGAAAAGAACAATCAAATAATTCAATGATCAATCAAAAGGGCTAAAAACTCATTGATGTTAAATTTTTCAAATGAGAAGCAAGGCTACCCTCTTCTTTTTTTTTTTTAAACAAAAACCATATACATATATAAATAGGATTGGGGGATTTTTGTGGACAATGGGCTTTGTAGCCCCCCCCCCCAATTCATAATATTTTGAAAAGTTTCCAACCATAGAGGACAACTTTTAGCCTCTTCATGTCCTGTTACTATAGATTCCTGCCTGCTTGGTACCTGCAGATCACAGATAAGAAAACTGAGTCGAAAGTGGTCTCTGGGAATGGTCCTCTGATGCCTAGGAGAAGGAAACTTTGGAATGAGCTCTAAATGTTCTAAGTTGCTTACGTCCATTTTTGCTTCTTCCCCTTATATCCTAGGTCTCTTTCCTTGCTGATGTGGACTTGGGAGCTATTGGTAGACCGATCACTATCCAAGCTGAGGTGGTTAATCTTATAGCAACTAGCCCGATCATAATGGTTAATTGTATCATGGTTATTCCTAGATTTGGTAACCATGATCCTAGTGGCCAACTCAACTGTGGTCATGCTTGGATCTGGTAACCGTCTAAGCTAACCACAGTCAATTTGTTAGCATTGGTTAGGTTCAGAAGCGGTTATAGATGTCACCATCTCATGATTGGGTAATAAATTTGAATGACACATGGATGATGGATTTGAGGCTAAGGAGTGGGTACTTGGCCAAGGCTTTGTCTTTTACCTGTTAGGAATCTTATGTGGGCTTAATTGATACTGATTGACCCATTGGTCCCAAGAGAATAAGGACCATTCTAATTAGGAAACTTCTAGGCCTATTCTATTATGGGAATGGAATAGGGTTTAGGAATTCTATTATATATAGAATATTGACGGTTCCTGCAGCCGTTACACTCATAATAATATTTTAGAGCACTGCTTCCTCACAGAGCTAGTGTAGAGACAGAGAGAAGATCCCAGATTAAGAGGCTGCAGAAGATCTCAGTAGAAGGACCCAAATTGCGTGGTTCTTCATCATAGTTCGTGGTGCAAGCATCAACCTTGATTTAGGGACTTTATTCACGCTAAACGAGTATGTGATCGATTTCTTTCCATTATTCATTATTGTATTCGATACACTGTAGGCCATTCAAACGATTCTAGGATTTAGAATCACTAACATTACCGACTAGGTGGTGAGAGTTATCCCTAGTTTGTGGTCGGCTTGGGAAGGGATGACCATTTGTGGTCGGCTTTGAAAGGGGTGACCATCCCTTATGAGGGACTGGTCATTATTGAGGTAGGTAGAGGGTTCAGTTTGGTCATCTTTGATCATGGTTGGGAGAGTAAGTACTAACACAATTGCTGTTATCTGGTTAGATAATGGTGTGTCATGCCTAGTCGGTGGCTTGTCTCTTGGATTACTCTGGACATGTGTTTGTTTCTCTATGGTTAGTCATATTATAGTATATCAGGTGCCCCCCCCCCACTCCCTTAATTTTTATTTTGAAGGTTGAGGAAGGAGAGGAAGTAGGGAATGTAATACCCTAAAATCTGATTAGGGGTATTTTTCATCTTTTGATGATTGTATGGTCATGCTGACTTAAATTCAGGATACCATATCATTGAGGGTGCAACAGTACTTGGTAAGTGCTAAAAATAATCCATTAGATGTAACTACATTATAGAATAGCTTTAGGGTTTTTGCCCTTGGACCATGATTTACCATTTTGCTACTGGACCATAATTTGACTTTTCTTTTTAATTTTATAATTTTAATCTCAACCCTAATATTGACTTATTTAATATATATATATATATATATATTGATTTATTATCCATATGTACAATTAACTAACAAGTGGATAAGACTTAACTAACTAACAACATTAACTAACTAATTATTGCTAATTAATAATTAAAAAACGAAGGTTTTCTTATTAAAGTTGGGGAATTTATTTTAATACTTGGATAGTTTTGAGCATAAAGTAAATGAGATAAAGTAGGAAGAGAGAGAGAGAGAGAGAGAGAGAGAGAGAGAGAGAGAGTTGGAGATGAAGTAGGAAAGGAAAAGATAGAGTTGGAAATGAATTAGGAAGGGGAGAGAGTAGCCAAAATGTGGCTCTCTTGTCTCTCACCCTCTATTTAAGGAAAATCAAAAGGAAAAAAAAAGTATTGTGTAGAAGAAAGAAAAGGAAGAAGAAGAAAAAAAAGAAAAGAAATCAAGGTTTCAAACGATTTTCAAAGTAAGAGCTTTTAGCATGATTTAATTACTTTTTATATTCTATTTGGGGGATAAATTATGATTTAAAGGTATGTGATTTTGAATTATGAGTTTGATGGGAGAGAAAATAAGATTTTGACATGTTAGAGTATTTTCTGGGTTGATCTAAACAGTAGTTTGAGATTGTTTATATTATTGAACATATTTAGGTATTGTGTTTATGATCTGAAATAATTATTACACATACATATATGTGTTTAAGAGACCTCCTAAAATTTTCATTAAATTCAGAGTTGATTTAATATACAAAAAAATTCATGTACTGGAATAGATCACTATTAGTGAAATTTTCTATACTTGAAAATAAGGGTAGTGTCGGAGGAATATACTTCGATTTTTATCTAATTTTTTTACCTTAATAACTTTTATGATTCTCATAAATTCTTGAAAAAGTTGTAAAAGATTTGAATTCAAAAAAGTGGGTTAATGAATTTTTTTAAATTTATTGGACAAAATCTAGTACAGTCTAAAGACCGTTTTTTAGGGGGATTAATACCTAATACAAGAATTTTTTTTATGTTATTTTCATATGAGATTTATCCATATGAGTTGGGTTTTAATAGAATCTAATCAACTTACTTGAAATTTCAGAGGTATTTATTTTCTATTTTTCTATATCAGTAGGAAAAATTTTAATGAAAACTATATTGGGAACGACATCAAGGAGAGTGGAATCTCTACCCTATCTTGTTATGTTTATAAGTATCATCCAAAACAGAATTTTATGAATACTAGATCTATTCTAAACCTTGGATTTTATGATGTTTTGTTATAAAAAAAATCTTATTTTGCAAAACTAATGCTATATATATATATATATGAGAAAATGAGGAATAAATTAAATTGTATTCCATGATTTGCATTATGTGCACATAGCATAATTTTTCAAATGGAGCATTGATTACATAATATTAGTTACTAATATTATATGTTAAGTTGTGATTATGATTGCATAGAGTAATGTACTATGTGCATTACATATTCTTATACCGCATGAGTTTTTGTTTATGCGTATTTAAAAAAAAAAACACTAGTTTACATAAATTTAAATGTTTTGATGTATGAGATGTGTTGTTTGTTGTGGTAATGATGTTTTATATTACTAGCCTTGATTGAGGAGGGATGTGAGACTTCCTTGATCATTATTTTATTATTTATAATTGTTATTTTGATGAATTTTATAAAAATTGAAACTGGATTCATGTTCATAGAGACCAACTAAGATGGAATAAGAGTATTATTCAAACTTGAATTCTGAACTTGTTTGTATGTATACATATTTTAGTTTTTGGATGACTTTAATGTTATTTGTCTCGCCTTATCAACGTTGGCGTTATAATATTGAGGCGAATATTGGTTCATTGAACTTTTTCTTAATAGAATGATGAACTATTAAATTATGCAACCTACCTTCAGTAGGATTTACCGATTGTTACTTGATCTTCAGGATGTATGATTTGGACTTTGGGAGGTTGGACACTAGATGACTTCTACAAGTTTCTGTATGTTGAGTGGAGACAATGTGGTACTGTGACGCATTGGCCATTCATGGATGATATTATGAATTTATTATTTAGTTTTTTTTTTTTTTTTTTTGAGTTATCATATGTACTCAAGCAACGATATAAATGTAACAATGTTAATATATGTGGTATGTTTGTTCTTTTGTTTCCTTGAAAATTTTTATATTATATTATATATGTCTTTCTTATTATTGGTTATATGATTGTAATTTCAAACCTATCTAGTGTGGTGGTTCTACTTACTAAATTTCTTCCCTGAGACTTACCCTCATAACTTACAGATGACGTTGGTGAATGTTGAACCTAGTGTTGATCAGCAGGAGGACGTTGCTCATAGATTTGAAGATGATATTGAATTTTTTTTTAAATGATTTAAACTTTGAATAGAATTTGATGACGTAATTTAATTCAACTTTATTTCAAGTTTGAATTTTGAAATATATAGTTGAACTTTGAATTTTAATATATATTAGTTTAGTTAACTCTTGCTTACACTTATATTGTGTGTGGATGTTACTATGGTTCATTATCGCCTAGACTTAAGATCATGTAGACCGTTGATGTCCGAAAACCCCAGACCCAGTTTGAGGTTGTCATAGAGTGGTATCAGAGCAGAGTTTTAAGTTAGATATAAACCGAAGATATGAATACACAAACATAGAAATATGAATCTATGACACTAAATCTAAATACACAAACACTTAAACAATAGAAAACATGAACAATAACTTTCTAGGTAGTAGCCTGAAGTTAGGATTACTATTAGACAGTTATAGAGATTAATTTTAGACCTATAAATTTTAGTGTAAGTACCTTAATAGTTTTTAGAATATCCATAAAATTTCATTGAATTCGGAGAAAATTTGATGGGTCAAGTAATTGGAGGAACAGATGTCTGTCCTAATTGTGGGGAATAACTGAACCTAAGGAAAATGATGAAACCAGATATACTTAGAAGTGGAATTTTGATTTGAAATTTTTATAGTAGCTGCCTTTGTGAATCTAGTTCCTACCATAAAAAGTTGACTTATATTTGGATTCAGAAAGGTTAAGTTTCATATTGACCTACATGGTTTTGTCAGAGTCTGCTAGAAATAAAGCATTGAACTTAAAAGGATCATAAATCTAAGTTAGAAAGATCAAATTAATGTGAATTTTGTGTATGTGTTACAAATCTAAGTTAGGATTCCTAGGATACTAGTTGCACCTGATTTGGAATTTTAGAAGCGTTTTTCCTATTTTACCCCTTAACTAGTCAGAAATTTTACCTGCTTTGATAAACTTATTCGGTGATCCAGGGATGTAAATTTTGACGATGAAATTTGTTGTTAGGAGGGGAGATTGTATATCCCATAAAAATGCACTGCTTCGTCTTGTCATCAAGCTTGGATAGTCCATCCTTGCGAATAAGCATAAAAGCCTTGCAACCAAATATTTTTAAGTGACCATAGGACACATCTTTTCCACTCTACATTCTTTCAGTGACATCTTGACTCAAAGGAACAGAAGGAGATTTATAGGTAGTTGTATGCATAGCTTCCCCCCAAAAGTGCTTAGGCATTTTTTTTCCATTAAGAGCATACACATAATTTTTTTCCATAACAATGTGGTTCATCCTTTCTGCAACACTGTTGAGTTGTGGGGTCTTAGGAACTGTGTTCTTATATCGAATACCATAAGCTTTATAATACTTCTCTATATGACCACCATTCTCACCACCGTACTCACCATCATTATTTATACATATCTATTTGAGAGACTTTATTGTTTCTCTTTCAACCATGACATGAAACTGTTTAAAGATTTCAAAAACTTAGTCTTTAATCTTCATGATATAACTCTAAACTTTCTTGGGTACATCATCATCAATAAAAGTGACAATATATAATGCACCACCAACAGTTTTTGTCCTAAAGGGACCACATATATCAAATTAAATTAAATCAAGAATCTCAGTATTCCGTTTAGTTAAAGCATGTGAAATAAAACTTTATGTTGATTTCCAACTAAACAATTATCACAAGGGGACAAGGACGTACCTTCGAGATTTAGAAGAGAATTTATCTTCACCTAAGCTTCCATACTTTTTTCACTCATGTGGCAAAGTTACCAATGCCACAAATCAGTTTAAGAATCTTCCAAAGTGGTGTTCACCTCACCTTTAGATAACTGAGTTTCAGTCTTGTAAAGAAAGTAACATCTATTACCTTTTGCGACAATAAGAGAGCCCTTTTTTCAGCTTCCATACCCCATTGTCAAACAATGAATCATACCCTTCATCATCAAAACTTTTCAATCGAAATGAGATTTAATTTGAAAACTGGAATATATCTCACATCCTTGAGAACCAACTTGTAGCCAACATTGGTTGTCATACAAATATTATCCATTCTAATAATTTTAGATTTCTCATTATTTCCCATCTTTATTGATCAAAATCTCACGATTTATAAAAGGTAAAGAAATATTTATAGGAAGTAACATGAAAGGATACTCATGAATCAATCACCCAATTTGATTCATTACCTATTGCATTTACACAACACTCAACACACATAAAAAAAAAAAGTAGAACTCCATCAAAATCAACTACAATGGTTTCTCATTGTTCTTTATTGCCGTTATCACATTTTTCACCCTTCTAATTTTTCTTCAATTTTCAAGAATCATTTTTATGTGTTCGGCCTTCTTGCAATAATAACAAGTCACACATTTTCTTAATTTCGATTTCTCCCTTAATTTGCTTCGGCTATGATTTTCTCTATTCTTTGATTTTCCTCGATCTTCAGTAACCAAAGCATGTGGATGGGACGAATCTGAGGACTTTTTTTTTTAAGAAACTACTTGTAACTTGACTCATGGTGACAAAACCATCGCGTGGCAAGTTATTAAGGGATATAACAAAAGTCTCCCAATTGTCAAGTAATGAACTTACCAACAACAATGCTTGTAACTTGTCATCAAGCACCATCTTTATTGTGGTCAACTGAGTTACAATGCTTTAAATTTCATTCAAGTGCTCTGCAATCGACCCATTTTCCTTAAACTTCAAGTTCATAAGTTTTCTAATTAAAAATGTCTTATTTTTTGCCGTTTTACTCTCATACAAATTATGCAATTTCTTCCACAGAGAATTTACTAGTTTCTGTTGATACATGATGGAACACCGCATCATCCAACCATTGCCGGATACAAGCAATAGCCTTTTTATCCAATTTTTTTCCAATCATCATCACACATGGTTTTAGGTTTCTTCTCTATTCTTCAATTGGTGAATAGAGGTCTCTTGAATAGAGAAGGTCTTCCATCTTAATTTTTCAAATCAACCAATTGTTTCCATTCAAACTAAGCATTCTTGAAGAGGTATTTGCATCAATCTTTGATTCACACACAAATCAACACAACCAACCAAACTCTGATACCACATGTTCGAAAGAGAGGCGGAATAACCGTCCCATTTGTGTAAATCGAAAAAGCAAATAGATAATAAAATAGAAATGAAATGGAAATAATATAAACACAAGCAAAGCATACTCAAAATTTAACGTGAAAAATCCTTTTATGTGAAGGAAAAAAACCATGGGGCAACTCTAAGAGCAATCTACTAAAAATCAAGGTAAAAGATTACAAATTTCATCTCTTAAGTTTATTCCCAAAACTTGAGACAACCACAAGAATGAGAAAAGAAATAGAAAGCACTTGAAGATTTACAAGGTTACCTCGCACACCAACAACATACTATCAAATAACCCCACCAAGATTACAAGATTACCTAGCAAAACCGCCTCAAGAAAATGAACCAAAAGTGAGTAACCCTCTCTCTAAATTCTGCAATACTTCTTCAAGAGCTCAAGAATATCTTCTTCTTCTTCTTTGCTTCAAGCAAACAAAACCCTTCTTGTTCTTAAACCCTTGATAATTTTTCTCTCCTTAATAGAGAAATCTCACTCATTCTCTCTCCTCCTTTCTTGCCTTACAGGAAAACACCATACACTTTTCCAAGTGACTCATTGAGTTCTACAACCCACTAAGAGAAAGATAGTGGATGACAACTCACCACTAGAATATGTTAAGTTTGGATCCACTTTGGCCAAACCACCCAACTCCACATGGGGTTGGACTAATATGGCCTAAACCCAACATTCTGCCATTGGTGTTATAGTTAGGAGAAGGATTTGGTCTTGCTATAGGAGCTGATGCAATTATTCTGGCAAATTCTCAGGTTTCTTGATATCGGTATAAATAATTCGATAATTCGCCATTACTATGTGTTTGATGCTTGTTGATCAAAACAATTACTCACAATTTTTTTTCTACTCTTGAATTGGCAGATTTCAGTAAGACAAATTGTAAAAAAGAGAAAGTCGGGGAACAGATTTCATTTCAGTTTTCGGCAACCTTCAATCCATATGTCGATTTCCCTCTCGTTCCATTGCACTTCGTGAAGTCCCCACCCTGGTACATGAAGTTCGGGATTATACAATGGAAGGTCATGTCGCTTCTCATATCAAAGATTAGGTTGAAACCCTAAATGGCTCCCCTGATGCAAGAATTCCCTTCTCTTTCTTCATTTTAGGTTGAAAGCTGGATAGGTAACCTCCTTTCCTTCTATGTTTCCCTAATCTCCTTCTCTCCCCTAATTTTCTTCTTCGGTTCAGGTTTAGAGACATGGAGGAAAACCCGGGTTTGATCCAATTGGGGTTACAGGTGATATGCTTAGATAAGAAAATCTTTCCTTCTAATCTTGAAAGTTCCAGTCTTTCGGGAAAGCATTTCCATGGAAAATCGACACGTATCAAACTCCAGGAATGCTGTTGTTCAATCTCGTTCTTTTCGGTATGTATTGGTACGTATCGGTATGTATCGATCGGTACGTATCGATGAGTATCGATCGGTACGTATCGGTGAGTATCGATCGGTACGTATCGGTGAGTATCGATCGGTACGTATCGGTGAGTATCGATACGTATCGACGCTACGGTCATATAATGGCCAATATGGGTAATTTTTTAGAAAAAAAATGATTTTTTAAAGGAAGTTTTTGTTCCAAAGTTGCTGTCAGCCATATTTCTCTCTAACTAAAGTGGAAATCAAGGTTGTGAACAAAGATTTTACATTTATGGGACAACTACAGATCTTGAATTCTTAGTACGATACACTCAATTTAGTGTTTATGCATAATACATGTTATCAATAGCTTTTTTTTAACAAATTCTTTATGCAAAAGTGTTTAAAAAAATGTTTCTTATCCATTTATATGTGTATCTTTAGCGTATCTTAGTGTATCTCCGATACGATACGATACCCTCCGATACGTATCTTAATTTTGGCCGATCGATACGGCGATCGATACCGATACTTTAATCCTTGGAACCAAGAGAAAAGAAAGTAAATTTTTTTATTTTATTTAATGTGGTGCTCACGATAATGGAGTTTCCCATTTTTTTTCCTTTGCTTACCTTTCCTAATCCCTCACTCCATTAAATGTGGCCCCACTAACCTAACTAGCCAACCCTTTTTCTTCCGCCAAACAAATGCGGCCTTAGGGTTTATGGGTGATGCTGAAAGTTGTAGTTGTAGTACGGTTCAAACTCGTGGTTTTAGAGAGTTTTTTTTTTAAGGTAATAAGGACATTAATACGTGGAGAACATGTGGCTGGGGTACAAGGTTCATCCAGCCACAGAGTGGAATTTGGATAAATGATCGTGAGTATAATTGACTTGGCCTACCTGGCTGGGTATCGGCCACATGGTTAGCCACCCTAGGAACATGAGCAAACTTGCATTTACAAAGAAGTGTCAGCCAAAACTTTGCAAATTTATCTTTAACTTTATATGACTACGGCTTTGTTTTGGTTTTTTTTTTTTTTATAATTGGTATTTTGAACTATTATACCCTTATATCTTTTCCGATGGATTGGTATTAGATCGATCCATGGATTTAGGTATTGGTATTGGTATCTGGATCTGTGCTTATCGGTCACTTTTGCCATTGTTTCTCTAAGAAAATACATTTTTTTTTTATTATTTTACCCCTAAAATCATACGGATAATCGATCCAAATCAGTTAGGTATTGGGATATTGGCACGATATAACCAATATGGCCGATATGATACCAATGCTTGAAACCATGGATCGATCAGGCTAAGGGACCGATCTTGACTGATATTGATCTGATCCGATTTTTATAATTATGGTTCCAAGAACCTTAGATGGTGATCCAATGATTCAATAATACCCATAACTATTTGGATGAGCATCACATGGTGAGATGATGATCCAATGATTCTTGACGTCTTGTTCTCCAAATCCTTGTCGACCCCTCATTTTTTACACTTTTCTCAAAACTGTTGAATCATCATTTCGTTATATATCGCTCACCTAAATTGCTATGGCCCCCACGAGCAATGGACGCTAAAGAGAGGAGTCGGATGCCACAGGGCCACAACATAGGCAGGCAAACACGTCCAAACTCCAAAGCACTCCAAGCGTAATCCAAATCTGATTCTGAACTCTCCATACAGATTAGTCATTAGACGCAACAAAATGACGCAATCACACAGAAGAATGAAGAATCTATCTTTAAACTCCATCAGTCCTAGCCTTTCTCTCTCCCTCCACGCCTTCACGGTCTGTATCTCTTGAATTCTTCTGTCTCAATTCTTCACTGTATATCCCTCGATGGAGTGATCCACGAATTCTTCTCTCTTTCTCTCTCTCTCTAGTCTATATCCCTCGAGTTCAAATCAAGTTCGAGGGATATTATCAAGGTCACTTGCTCTTATCCCCTCTCCTTTATCCTCAAAACGAAACGAACCCAATCAATTACTATACAAAGTAATCCAAAGCGTGTCGACAAATCCCTCCTTCCCGTCTTACCCAGATAAATAAATGCAGTCTCAGATCCTCCCAATCTCTCGTTCTTTTTCCTCTTCTTCTTCGTCGTCTTCTGATTCTCATTTGATGGCGACAAAGACAATGCCATTCAGAGGAGATGAAGATCAGGATCGTCTTCTTTTCCCCTCAACATCGTTTGGGGGTGAAAAGGTCATGGAGAAGAGACCTCTGCTTTCCCGGGCTTCCAGCTATACCGGGACCGACGGCAACAACAACAACTTGAACCTGCAGCAGCAGAGGAGGCGGAGGATCAACAGCGACACCTCTCTTCCGTCTCTTTCTTCTCTACCTGTCCGTCGATATTCTTTGAGGCGGGACGTTGGGCACGCTGCTTCCGAGACGTTTTTGCTTACTCGTCTTAGCTTTAAGCTCTTGCGCTATCTGGGGTACCACTCCTTTCTCTCTCTTCTTGGACTTCTTGATGTTTTTGGGTTTTGGGTGCTCATATTGGCACTCTTGTTTGTTAGAATTGACAAAATTGTTGTTTGAATTGTGCACAACTAGTTTATAAGTGCCCTGTTCTGAGATTAAAATCTTTAATTTGAACAAGAGTGTTTTTCTTTCCTGTCATATAAGGTTCCATTCAGTGGTAAAGGCATTGCTTTTACGTAGTTTTGAATGATTGGAAGAAGAAAATGGATGTCGGAATAGTTCTGCTATTGGGGTACATTTTAACCATAACAAGTCCAAGCCCTTTTCTTTATAAATGTGCGGTGACTTTTCTATTGATTCTCTTAAGAGTATGTCGGGAAGAACTGGCTTGTGGGAATGACCTGTTTCTAACTTCTTGAGTCACTCCATAAAACTCAGAGTTTGATAAATTCATCTGGTCCTTCCAATTTATCTCCGTTTGCAAAACTTTGCAGTGATTGGATAGGGACAAATTTCATAAATTACAGACATGATATGTGTCATTGACATAGTTTCTGTGCATTAGATGGTTAAAGTATCAATTTTCTGGTTTGTAATTTTATACGGTTCAAGCATTGTTTTGGCCTTTTTCCTCCTGTATATTAAAACCCTTTATAGGATCAATTGTTGGCAATGACTCACTTTGTCTTAGGATGTTTGATGGGTTGGGTGTGGATCATAAGGTGCCATAGAGTACGTATCTTTGAAGCCCTAGGGTACTTAATCTTTGATCTTTTGATATTCTACAGTCCAGATGCTTTCATTTGCCCCTCAGAACACGTGAGTTAATGTCAGACTATAGCGTAAACTTTGACAAAATCTTGATGATTTGTGGGAGCAGCATGCCTGCCTTAGGTTCTTCTTGCTACATAGTTTCTACTATGCATTGCTAAATCTAGAAAGCGGCCCTTTTGAAGCCTGTGGATGTGTCGTGGGATATACATTTTACCAAATTGCAATTGTCTATGCTGTTTGCTTCTTCTTGTATTCATTGCCTCTGCTGGTCTGGACCTGAACTTGTGATCATATGCAATGGATCTGTTTCAATAGTTTTGTTTCAAGGTTTGACCTTGAATACCAATTCCTGTTAGTGGTGTTGCTGCTTTATCTTTCAGATTCAGTGGTTCATTCTTTTTCCATTGAACAAGAATCTTTTCTTTTAACTAAAATAAAAGTTTTTATGTGGGGCTGTTTGGTTTGTAAATTAACCTTCCCTGGCTTAATTCGCCATTTCTTTGGAACAAGTTTGCTGTCAAAGTAAGAATTTTCATGTCAAGCTTGTTACTTCCAATTGAATCCTCCTCAAACATTTCAAGATTTTGACAAGAAAAGTGTTTGCTAGGTCTTCTTATCCAGGATAATCATGTTCTTAAATCCCTTGAGTTTTTCCATTAAGTTGGCTTAATAAATTGATGGAAGCATTGGATATATTATTAAAAAATAAGGAAGTCAAATAGATGATCAGCTCTGGAGAAGGAAATCAATATAAGGGATGCCCACCAGGGTTCTTGTTATCGGAATCGGGGTTGGAATCTTGTTGGCTGAGACTGCCAGCGTCATGTCGGTGACGTCGTCATCTTCGCAAGATGATTCACCCCATCTTCTGTTTAAGGAGGTTTCAACGCCTCTTTCCTGGATGACTTTACAATCAGGCCCTAGTATGCAATCTCCACCAGCCCAGCCCAACCACTTTCATTCCTCTAGGACACTAGTGGGATCACACATCCACCACCGCTCATGTGAATATCTCAAAAAGCACAGGCAACCATCGTCTCCATTGCCAACGACACTTGATTTGTTATACCCCTTTCCCGCTAGGATACCGGCAGTCTGAATTGGACGCTTACTTGTCCTATATCTCTACCAAGATCTTTGATAGAAGTACCTTAACCATCACAACCATA
>NC_056557.1:4297038-4297153 GCF_013358625.1 Macadamia integrifolia
ACTTGGCCAATATATGACCGTAGCACTGTATCGGTACGTATCATATCGTATCAGTATGTATCGGTTGATACATACCGAACGCACCGATATATAACGATATATACTGAAATGTACA
>NC_056557.1:4297894-4331669 GCF_013358625.1 Macadamia integrifolia
CAAGGCTTATTTGCAATAAAATAAGCCCTTTAAGTGACTTATCTACATCAATTCCCTCGATGTTGAGAAGGACGAGTTTGTAGAACGGGAGAATTAACACAAATCGATCAATATTCATCTTTTCCTGTATGATGTCACCATCAAAACCATGATCGAATGCTATGAATCCACAACGTGAAGTTCATAAGTGAAGTAGTGACTCGGAAAAACAAAATCAATCGGTTCACAGAGGAGATTAACCGATTTAAATTTTTTCACAAGTTGATCTTCAACTTCCAATGGTGCCATCTCATCTTCTACCACTGGTGATTCATCTTCTGGTTCATCTACCTGTTGTTCAACGACTGAGATCACATAGCTGAAGGTAGAATGTGCTTGAGTTTTGATGTCCGTGTAATTTCGTTGGATTTCATTGAGGTTCACTTGCATCAATTGCATATGTTAACGAATATCCAATGAAAGATCTAGATCCATCGGTTAGGTTTGCTTGTTGGAATCCTAGAAAAGGGGCTCGATCAAAGGAAGGTGGGAGAAAGAGGGGGGCGGTGAGACAGAGGGGTCGATTTTTTCCAGAGAAGACAATCAATTTTTTATTTTATTTTATTTTTTTGGGAATCGAAGGGAGGGAAAAAGGTAGGGTTTAGGGAATAGGAAAGGGAATATGGAGAGAAAGGGAGTTGCGTGGGAAGTGGAAGGGCTATTGTGGGAGGTGTATGGAGTTGTGTTTCAATAGAGCAAGGGATCCTTCGGCTCTAATACCAGATTGATGGAGGGCCTTAGGGGTAGGGAAGAATTCCCTGAGATGGATCTCAAAGTTGCAGGGAAGAGGGAGAAATCGCATAAAGAAGGGGGGGAAGAGAACTCACACGCACAGCCCTCGGGCTTCAACTACAAAAACTTAATTCATCTTTACTTTAATCTAAGAAATTAGATTACATTAGCTCCTCTATATAAAGAAGGCAGACTAACAGTCATAACCTAACTAGGAGTTAGACTCCAAATAGGGCTAGATTAGAACACCAACATGGAGTAGGTAACTAACTAGTCATTCACTAGTAGGGAAACCTAAACTAACTAAAAACTGAAATAACAAAGAAAATAGACTCTAAGTTAATGAATTAAATCCTGTTAAATCTCGTTTTCCTACTTTCTATCCATATTTTAGGCCCATTAAAGTTTCCTATTACAAAGAAAATCTATGGGATCAAAGGCCCAACACATACATAACCCAACCCAAGGCTTATATGCAATAAAATAAGCCCATTAAGTGATTTATCTACATCAACCTTAGTCAGATTGGGAGCCTACCGGTCCAGGAATGCGACTGCCGGTCACCAGACAAATTCTTGATAACCCCCTTCTGGAAGTCATGCCACTGGAATTACCATCGGCCACGCCGAACTAGTTTTTACCTCCGGAAATAATCACATCGTACCACGGAAGTGGCATTCCAGAAGGGTTCATCAAACATACCACAGTGGGTTATCCAACACCTCACCCCTGTTGGTAAGGGATCGTAGCATAGGGATGTAGACCTAACCACAATAATCTACATGCCTTTCATAGTGATACAAGTGGTATGGAATACGGTGTTGGAGTTCCCATCGGCCACACCATATCCATGTCCAAGCCTATCTAGTATACATATAGTGTAGTATGGGGTATACGGTATCGGAGTTACCATCAGCCGCACTGCTTATCTATTTCCAAGTATGGTCATGATATACACGGTACTGGAATTACCATTGGCCACATCACATAATAATAGCCATAGTCATATGGCCCATATCTAACACTAATGCACACCCAATGTATGATGCAATCATCCACACGATGATCATGGTATCCAAATTCCCCTCGACCACACCAAATCCCATTCACATAACCAAACCATATCAACAGTTCATCAATGTAAAACATGTTATGCAGTTCAAACATAACATACATATAATTAAATTAATAACATATATGATTCCTATGGCATGCATACAGTTCTAATAATTTAAAAAACTTAAAAAATAAGTTCAGACCACAACTCACCTTGTCTGTCGACTGGGTGAGTTAATTCCTTAATGTGGATGCCCGATTCAATACCCCGCTAGGTCTCACCGAAAGTGATCGTCTCTGTCTTAGTTGCAAGGGTAAATGAGCGTTAATAGGCGTCAAAAAGTGTTTAAGAGGGTCCCCTAGAAGGTTCGTCAAAACCATTCAAAACTGTCAGTTTGACAGTTCAGCAGACCCATTAGTAGATGTCCACCGGTAGGTGATTGTTTCTGCCGGAGGGTCCTACCGGTGAGGAAACAGAGGCTGATTTGGGATCAGTAAGGCCACCGGTAGCTGGTCACCGATTGGTAATGGTCCTACCAATGGGTTCCTACTGGTGGCCAACCTAGAAGTGTAGCAACTTCATGGGGCTTTGCCGTATTGGGTTCGATTACCAGGAACTGTTCCATAGAGGGTCTTCCCAACCTTCATTCAAACCCGGTTGATCGTATTTCCACTAAGCCATTAGGGAGTTATGCTGAATACACAGTCAAAACCCTAATTTCTCTTTGGGTCAAAATGACTTTGTAGCCTGGGTAGCTCATCTTGAGCTCAGGAAACATACGGGGAAGTGCAATGCACACTATGTCGGCCATTGGAAGTCACCATGGTCGAGGTGTACCCCTCCAATCTCGCAAAACTTCAGTGAACTACCTACTGAAAAACCCAAAATGGAGAAGATATGAGGTTGAGGAAGGTATTTCCTTACCTTCGGAAGTTATCAACAATAACGGGGCAACCGGGAGGCTCTCCCCCCCTTCCTTCCTCTTCTTCTTCTCCTTCTTTCTTCTCTCCAATGTTTTGTGCATGTGAGAAATGAGTTTTAAGGCTCATTTCGACTTTATATAGGTAGAGGCCTTAGGGCCTGTTTGCCTGTGCACTTGGCCCTGGCCAATTCGACTAAACCCGATGGTCGGGCCACGTGGACCCACCACTTGGGCCCACAAGGTGTGTAAGTCAAGAGGGTAGGTTCCATGTAATGTGGGAGCACGAGTTGGAGCTGGCCACGATGTGCATAGCGGGTTCCACGGGCAAAGAAGGCAGTTCAACACAGCAAGACCTATTGGCTGGTGGCCATCGGTAGGTCACTGTCCAACCGTTGTGGTGCTGCCAGTAGTCTGAACAATTTCTGTACTTGTTGGTTTTCGGCCTTCTTTTGCCAACACTTAGGGGGGTTCACTAGGGATTTGTGCAAGGTCTTTCCATGTCATTCCTACAATGCAAGGGGTCAAGTGGAAGGTGTTAGATCACTTTCCACCAGGGTTTGGGAGGTCTAAATCCTCTCCAGTTCTCTTGGCACTGTCAGCATGTGGGATCATCCCGTTCCTCCATACAGTAGACTGTGGCTATCCATAGGTCATCGGTGCTGACCATCTTCGGTGCATCACCTATTAACAAAGTTCAGATTTGATCGGATTAGGACACGGGTGTAACAGGATTCTCGTCAGTCCCCCATTTTCAGGCAACCCTGACATTCTGTTTGCAGAAATCCAACAAGAGAATGACACTTTTGCAACATTGCCTCCCCAAATGGATCAAATTTTGGGTAGTTCCACCAACCGATAGCAACACTCCCTGTGCTTCACTCTCACTTCCTCTCTGCAACTCTCCCTCTCCAGCTCCTCCTCCCCCTCCATATCTGGTCTCCCTCCTCCTGGATCTGGCATCCTCTCCCTCTCCCTCTCCCTCTCCCTCAGGTTCTTTCTGGAAATTTCTCAGTTTCTTTATTAAATTGTGAGAAATTTCCACTTCTTTAGCATGAAATGGTGTGAATCAGCCCGGAGTGGCCGAATCTGATCTGATCCAATATCCAAAGCAAGACTCGGTCAGAATTGTGAATTTTCTCCACCTTGAATCGGTGATCCTATTCAGATTCATAGAACCATGATGCTTACAGAGTAGGATTTCTTTTGCAAATGTTAATTTTATCTTGAACAATATGGTAAATACCATATCAATGTTTCCCTCGAAATTGTATATGGATAGGTAGCAAAGTATGTGTTGGACTAGGTGCCTTTACTGAAATTACAAGCATGAGCATTGCCACAAAATAATACGTGCAAGGGGTTTTGGAGGAGTCTGATGCAAAGCACTTCATGCTGATGAGCGTTGACAGATGAAAGTTTTGGTGATGGAAACTGTATGATGGTTCATCTGTTGAAAAGAGATTTTTTATTGTGATGCAGTGGCGATGAAGACTTATCTTGTCTGTAAGAAGACTAGTGCAATGCATATGTTGTTGATCTTCCTGGCCTCCTCAGAGGTGTTCAACATTGCTGATTTATTTGTTTTCATTCACTGGAAAAGCAAGCTCTTGGACTAAATAACCTTGAGGATGGGATTTCTTCATGTGGGGGCTTGGCATAGAACAGACTGCAGCCCAAGTAATTAATTCATGCAAAGGATCTGTGCCAACCCCATCTCTATTGAGGACTTTTAATTTTCAAATATCCTTTGAGTTATTGATTGGGTTTGTAAGTCACGGGCTTAATTGAGCTTTGGGATATTCAGGAGTTTTAGTTTTCAAATGCCCTTTTTACCTTTAATATGGAGAAAGAAGAAAACAAAACCTATGTTTTCAATTATAGAAGTATTCTCAAGAAAAATTCTAAATGGACTTGGAAATTTACTGGTTAAAATCATTATTGAGGTTGTTGACCTAGGAAGAGGGAGCTGGAGGCTGCTTTCTTTACTTGTCTGATAGACAGAAAAATTTGGGAACTTGACTTTGATTGGAACCAAGGTACACGGTACACCACTACCTTAGCAGCGCCTTAAAAACTATGGGTACACCACTAATGGTCTAATGCTAGTGACCCTCCTAATTTAAAAAAAACTATTGGATGTTGCATTTTTGTTCATACTGACCAGCAAGTGCAATTCACATATGCTACTTTTGGTTGCCTGATAAATGGGGGAAAGTAAATTGAAGTTAGAGAAGCCTGTTAAGGTTTCTGTGTGAACATAAAACTTTGGGCTATTCAGTTGTTGAGATAGGTATTTATTTGTTTTTTTTTTTTTTTTTAACCCCTTCTCCCCTCCCACCTCAATTTTCCTGTTTTGATCTGTTGCATAATCCGACTAAATTCCTTCTGATTTCATGATCTGACTAAATTCCTCGGGTAAACTCCTCATTTTTCTGCGGGAGCACTTTCCTTCTTCATTTCCTGCCCAACCAAATAGCCAGGGGAGGAAGTTTCAGTGCCCTTTTTATTTTAGTTCAGTTCACTTAACTTCATCCAATAATATGGGGCCAAAAAATTTGGCACCGGGTTTAACTGTACTTTAGCATCATTAGCATGCTGATTCTAGTTTGCTTAGTTACAAATTTTGGTGCTTGCTTGTTCCACTTCATGGTTGCTTTCTTATTTTCCAAGAGGGAAAGAGGCATTAAGACCATTTTCTGAAGCTCAAAGCAAATCGTCTGCTATATCTTCTAGCACTGGCATGTTTGTATGAGTTATAATCTCTTCTTTTGGGCCTTGGAGTTGCAATGGCTTATCATCCTCATTATTTTTAGATATGGAAATGCTACCCTAGTGAATATTTTAATGACAGCTAGATCAATTGCCACCTACATCCCTCATTCCTAAGGCACAAACCAGGTACAAGGATGGCTTTTTTTTTTTTTGGGGGGGGGGGGCGAGGGGGTGTACTAGGGTAGCTTTTACTATGATTAATATCTATGTGAATACAGAATCTGTAATTGGTAAGATTCATTTGTATACCTACAGCATCTATGGCAGTGGTTAGGGGTGAACGACTCTGGGGTGGTTGAATTTCTTCAAAATTGACAAGGTTTGATATGCAGAGATGTACTGGAAGAAGAATTAAGAGAATGTTTGGAAGATTCTGTTCTATTTCTTGCACTTGTGTATATATGGGCAGAGGTTTTCCACGATGCTAGAGTGGGAAACCCCATCAATGAGGGGGGTGGCAAGATGGATTCATCCAGTAGGGGGCCCACATTTGATGGGAGAGTGGTAGTGTGGGCCCAATTTCTCATTATGTGAGAGGGTGTGTGGGATGGAATTCATACTCTGGTGTTGTGGGATCTTTTTGCTTGAATTATTTAATTTGTTAGTTTATTTGATAAGCTTTCTGATCAATTATTTTCATTCAGGGTAGGCTACAGGTGGATCACAAGATTTCTTGCCCTTGGATTTTATGCTATGCTACTATTCCCAGGTTTTGTTAAAGGTGTGTGCTTTTGTGAGGACTAGAATACATGGTTGATTACCTAAGCTCTTCCAATATTCATGGTTTGATTGTGTATGATTTTTTTTATTAGATAACAGTATATGCCCTAGATGTCATATTATAGGATTCAGGTACTTATGCCTGGTTCTCAGACCATTACTGAACCGTCTATTCTTTTTCAGTTGGATATTACTATTTTTTCTCAAGTCAGGTCCGTCGTAGTATAGTTTATGGGGATCAACCGAGAAATAGGTACGATTTAAGGTTTAGGTGATACTTTTTATATTTATACATCTTCGTTGAGAACTTTATGTTCTTTTATTCTAATTGCTTATCGAATTGCGATTTTGCAGGCTTGATCTATACTTACCTGTAAATAGTAGTGGGCCGAAGCCAGTTGTGGCATTTGTGACTGGTGGAGCCTGGATTATTGGGTGAGGGATTAAACCATTGATTTACTTGCAGTATGTCTGCTGCCTCCTATTTGTTCTTGAGATGGAATGGAAGATGGTTATGTAGACATGAATTCAGAAAGGTGTAGGACGTATAGAACTTTTGAGGCACCCAACAAACAGATGTATCTATTCAGTTTTGTATGTTATTTGAAGAGATAATGTAGAATTATGGCACAAATTCTGTGTAAAGTGCATCAATAACACCCATGGCCACATGTGTCTGAGATGTAGGTTATAATTACATGTCTTTGTTGTTAAAATGAACTGTTGCATGATCTGGCATCGTTAATTTAAAAAGAAATAACATTATAGAAAAGTATATGGAAGTACATCCAAAGCATAGTTGTCAAGGAGTAAAGGCGACCCAAGGCAGTTGAGTGGTCCTTAAGCGCTTAAGGTGACAAGGAGCCCGCCAAGGTGATCAAGGAGTCCGAATGCTATCTTTTGTTTCTCCTCTTTCCTAACATTATTTAGTATGCTACAATATAAATTTTTTGCCATAAAAAATCAACATTAACCACATCAAATCATCAAAAATCAACATTAAGCCACATCAAGTCATAAAAAATCAACATCAAGCCACATCAAGTCATAAAAAATCAACATAGAGCTAGAAGACAACAAACTGAACAAGCAAGCTATTGAAAGTTTGAAGCTATCAAAACATACATTTGGTTTATATTTTTCTTGAAAATGATTGTTTTCTTACTATACCTAGTCTCACATTTGCTTTATACTATTCTTGGAAAATAGGATCTTATCTATAAGTAATTAAATTGCTCTTGATTTAGAGAAATGTTCGTGTTCTGTAATAAGTTTGACTGTTCAAACGATTTTATTTTTACTTGAAACCTTTTATGTTAGGTAGAGCACAAAACCAACTTTCCAACAAATTCAAGAGTTCTTAAATCTGGTTTATATTGAAGGAGTTATGTTCCGGTCAAACCTTATTTGGATAAAAGCTATTTAATTTCGTCCTGAATAGAAATAACTTTTAGACATCAAAACAAAAGATTATTTAGTCGCTCTTTTGGTTTGTAGTGATGTTCTATTAGAATAAGATTTATGAAATTTTTAGATTTGAGAAAACCCTAGCATTTGAAAGTTGAAAATCACCCTTAGAACTGAATATTTATTTTTTGTTCTTGAATTGGGGGGTTGAATTTTTAGCTTTTAGAATTTTATATTTGAATTATTTTTATTTTATTTTAAAAAATGGAAACTTAAGTCTTAGATTGCACAAGTCTTGGATTACAACTGAAGGGAGACTGCCCTTTTATAGACTTCCACATTGAACACGCGGACTTCAAAGCATTACAAATCCACACTTCCGGAGAGTTCCAGATTTCACACTAATACAAATCCACACTAAATTTTGATAAAGTAAACAGATATTTTATGATTCTGAAGAGTAATCAGTTGTGTCAACTGTGGATGCACGGGAAAACCTGCCATTTTTTTTCATCTGATTGATTTTCCAGAAACTCAATGTAGTGCTGTTGGATGTGAGTGATGAGAGGATTGCAGGAGATAGTGGGTAGGTCCAATGCTATGCTGGTGGAATGTATTATTACAGCCTAGCACTGAGTGGTAGCCAACATCATTATAAATGCACCTGGTGTGCATAAAATGGCACCAATTCTCTGAATCTAGACTTCGGAATTCACAGGGATCTTGGTCAGAAGTGAAAAGGATTTGGAAACAAGGATGGTATTATATAAGATTATAGAGGCAAATATTTTTGTCCATGACTAGATGGTGAGAAGGGGGTCTATAGAAGATAATGGTGATGTATCTAGTATTACCTGGATAAGACTGTAAGATATTTAACAATTGGTCATCAGATTGGAACAATAAGAGTCATTTTGCAAAATACTCCCGATGTTTATAAACATGGCCAAAATGGTACTGGTATAGGTAGTGGTGGAGGATTGAGACTAAGATACTCAAGGTTATCTTATAAACAGAAAGGAGATGCCGAAAGAAACTAGGAACTCTTTTTAAAGATAATTTATCTATGGTGAAGAAGGTAAGCTAGGGGTAATCAAGATGGCATTTAACTCAATTATATTGAAGTCCATACCTATAAACAAGGATGGGAAGAAGTTTTTGGAAAGCATTATGGCTGTAAGAAATGATAGTTTTGGTTAACACAATTGAGAATATTTCAGGGAGTTGGAGATGGATAGGAAAATGGGTTGGGTTAGATGAGCTTGAGCTTGATGAGGTTCCTAGGGTAAGGGTAAATATGAAAGGTATAATGGATGGGTTGGTCTAGATAGAAAATCTACCAGAATATTTGAAGCGCTTTTGTTGTGCTTAACTGTGAATGACCACTTAGCAAACCAATCTGCCCATCGGAGTAACTGGGAATGAGGAAGAACCTTCTGCTTGAATTGTATCATTTTGGGACAAGAGGACATGTCCATCTCTATTTGGAAAGTGTGTCTGATCAGATGGAATTGAAAATTTTCAATTCCTCTTTTGACTACAATTATCTCTTTGGATGTGTTGTGGTAATTTTGTTCTGCTTGAGTGAATTTGCCACTTTTATAACCACAGATCTTTTTGGTGTTATTGATTTCTTCGAGGAGAACTGCTGCCCAATAAAGATCACTAGCATCTGTCTGGAGGATTCTAGTTCCTGTAGAAGGTATTTGCAATGGAGGAAGCTACTGTGCAACTTTCTTGAGCAGCTGTACTGCCTAGGTGTGCTGAGGTGTCCATGGAGGAGCATCCTTCTTGAGAAATTGGTGAACATCCTTCTTGAGAAAATGGTGAAGTGTTGTATGATAAATCTGCTCGGGGAGGAATTGTCATATAATTTACGACCAATGTAGGAACGATTTTTATCTTGATGAGGGCTCTGGATATTTTATTGATGGAAAAAATCTTACCATTGGCTGCTCTGAATTCCTAGTTATAGGGTTCCCAAAATCATGACGGTGGAATATCAGGATTGACAATAGTTGTCGCTGAGCCTGTATAAAAAAAAATAAACAATAGCCTTGATTGGTCTGGCATATGGAGAGGGGACAGGGTAAACTGGGGCAAACCGTAGGCAGGTTGGATGAAGGGGATGAATTGGAAGGGTATGGACAAGAGGTGGTTCAATGTGAAATCGAATTATTTGGTGAACATGGTTGAGGGGGTCTGATCCCTCGGACTCAGATTCAGAGGAGGAATCTTGTAGCTTTTCTGGGGGAACTTCCAGGGCATCTGGAGACCCAATTTATGAGTTCCAAAGCTCTACGTGACATAAGTGGTTTGACATCTGTGATTGTCCCTCTTATCCTCCTCTAACGACAAAGAACTATGGAGCAAAGGTGCAAGTCTAAGTCCTCCCAACAACATCTTCAAGAACGTTTTGACAATGGTGATCCCACAGTAGGACCTCTTGGACAGGATCATGGCAAATACCAAATTTTGGTGGAATATGGTTGTCCTTCACCATCCCTCTCTTATTCAGCCCCAATCCCATGCCATATGATACAGTGACCTCCTCAATAGACTCCACATGCCTCATCTTCTTCTTCAGCCCAAAAAGAGTTTCCTTCCCGTCTTGCAATTCATAGATACAGATCAACGGCAGCATCGGTGGAAGATCAAGTCCAGGTGTTCAACCAGATGAACACTTAGCTCCTCTTTCTTCAAGATAAGCAGCCTTAAACTGGAAAGCGGAAAATGCTCTAGTTCAAACTGAATATCTGCAACAAATTGCCCATACCCAACAATAGATGTAGCAGACTCTTCAGACAAATTCTTGGTTGATCAATGAGTTGCGAACAAAGATAGAAGAAGTCCACCAACAACTTTTGCTCATTGTGGCCTCTGAGCCAGATTTCAATTTGCCTTACTCCTCTTGGAAGAAAAAGAAAAATGATTTTTAGAAGCTCAGCTCCGAACACTCGAAGCATCAGCCCATACCCAAACTTTTCAACCTTCACCCTAACCATCTATCCCTTATTTTGTTCCCCCATCAAGACCATATGATAATTTTTATGATTCTCATATGAATGTTGGCAGGCTAAATCTAAATCCTCTCCCTACCAAAAAACCAAGTAACCCTTTTCCTATTGACATGTTGAAAGCAGTCCAGAATCAACAACGTCAAGTCTACCACCAGCCTAAACACCGAACAACTAAACCAACATATGCCCAAAGTCCACCTCAACCTACATATACGAACACTACCCAAACTCAACCTATTATTTCTTTCCCCTTACCTAATACATGACCTCCCCAATTTATCGCATACGTCTCTCCTACCTGTGGCCCTATAGAAAACCCAAACCCAATCACCTCTCACTTAAGAGCTGTGACAAAACCTCCATCTTCAAATCCCTTGTGTCAGGCAATACCCTTTTCCTCTAGTGATTCTTCAGATTTAGAAAAATCTGATGAACATTCTGATATCATTCAGGAGCACTTCATGGTTACTGAAAGCACCATGGAACCTACAGTTGAGCTTAATGAAGATGAAATGGAATCCACTGCCACAGCAGCTTATACAACATGACCTGCTTATAATGGTGGCCCTTTTCCAAAATCATGAACCAAAGCATTTTTTCTCCTTCGATGATATTTGTCTCCAAATGGCTTCACAGAATCTCTGAGTTCATTACTTGGTTAATAGCAGAACCTTCAAGAAGGAGCGACAACAAATTCTGTCATTTCAAAGTTCCCTGTACGAACCCAGGGAAGGTTACGTGAGTTATTCCATTTACTTAAAAGATCATTTGGCATAAATGAGTGCCAAACTTTCCAGTGCCTTACGCTAAGGCGATAGTCGCCTAAACCCCAACTAAACCACCTGGACGCCAAGGCAATGCCTTGACAACTATGATCCAAAGTTAAAGGACCTGGAAACCCTAAATCCACAGCCTAATCCAATGTGAAACAAGGGAAATAACATGGTTTGGCACATGAAAAACATTGTGAAAACACAGTTGGTTGCACTAGCCAAATAAAATAAACAATAACAGCCGCAACAATAAAAATCACGCACTTATTTTCTTTCTTTCTTTCCTTTTTTTTTTTTTTTTTTTTNTGCTGCCCAATAAAGATCACTAGCATCTGTCTGGAGGATTCTAGTTCCTGTAGAAGGTATTTGCAATGGAGGAAGCTACTGTGCAACTTTCTTGAGCAGCTGTACTGCCTAGGTGTGCTGAGGTGTCCATGAAGGAGCATCCTTCTTGAGAAATTGGTGAACATCCTTCTTGAGAAATTGGTGGTGCTGTATGATAAATCTGCTCGGGGAGGAATTGTCATATAATTTACAACCAATGTAGGGACGATTTTTATCTTGATGAGGGCTCTGGATATTTTATTGATGGAAAAAATCTTACCATTGGCTGCTCTGAATTCCTAGTTATAGGGTTCCCAAAATCATGACGGGGGAATATCAGGATTGACAATAGTTGTCACTGAGCCTGTACAAAAAAAAATAAACAATAGCCTTGATTAGTCTGGCATATGGAGAGGGGACAGGGTAAACTGGGGCAAACCGTAGGCAGGTTGGATGAAGGGGATGAATTGGAAGGGTATGGACAAGAGGTGGTTCAAGGTGAAATCGGATTATTTGGTGAACATGGTTGAGGGGGTCTGATCCCTCGGACTCAGATTCAGAGGAAGAATCTTGTAGCTTTTCTGGGGGAACTTCCATGGCATCTGGAGACCCAATTTATGAGTTCCAAAGCTCTACGTGACATTAGTGGTTTGACATCTGTGATTGTCCCTCTTATCCTCCTCTAACGACAAAGAACTATGGAGCAAAGGTGCAAGTCTAAGTCCTCCCAACAACATCTTCAAGAACGTTTTGACAATGGTGATCCCACAGTAGGACCTCTTGGACAGGATCATGGAAAATACCAAATTTTGGTGGAATATGGTTGTCCTTCACCATCCCTCTCTTATTCAGCCCCAGTCCCATGCCCTATTATACAGCGACCTCCTCAATAGACTCCACATGCCTCATCTTCTTCTTCAGTCCAAAAAGAGTTTCCTTCCCGTCTTGCAATTCATAGATACAGATCAATGGCAGCATCAGTGGAAGATCAAGTCCAGGTGTTCAACCAGATGGACACTTAGCTCCTCTTTCTTCAACATAAGCAGCCTTAAACTGGCAAGCAGAAATTGCTCTAGTTCAAACTGAATATCTGCAACAAATTGCCCATACCCAACAATAGATGTAGCAGACTTCCAGACAAATTCTTGGTTGATCAATGAGTTGCAAACAAAGAAAGAAGAAGTCCACCAACAACTTTTGCACATTGTGGCCTCCGAGCCAGATTTCAATTTGCCTCACTCCTCTTGGAAGAAAAAGAAAAATGATTTTTAGAAGCTCAGCTCCGAACACTCGAAGCATCAGCCCATACCCAAACTTTTCAACCTTCACCCTAACCATCTATCCCATATTTTGTTCCCCCATCAAGACCATATGATAATTTTTATGATTCTCATATGAATGTTGGCAGGCTAAATCTAAATCCTCTCCCTACCAAAAAACCAAGTAACCCTTTTCCTATTGACATGTTGAAAGCAGTCCAGAATCAACAACGTCAACTCTACCACCAGCCTAAACACCGAACAAATAAACCAACATATGCCCAAAGTCCACCTCAACCTACATATACGAACACTACCCAAACTCAACCTATTATTTCTTTCCCCTTACCTAAATACAGGACCTCCCCAATTTATCGCATATGTCTCACCAGTAACCCAGCCTCACCTACCTGTGGCCCTATAGAAAACCCAAACCCAAACCCAATCACCTCTCACTTAAGAGCTCTGACAAAACCTCCATCTTCAAATCCCTTGTGTCAGGCAATACCCTTTTCCTCTAGTGATTCTTCAGATTTAGAAAATTCTGATGAACATTCTGATATCATTCAGGAGCACTTCATGGTTACTGAAAACACCACGGAACCTACAGTTGAGCTTAATGAAGATGAAATGGAATCCACTGCCACAGCAGCTTATACAACATGACCTGCTTATAATGGTGGCCTTTTTCCAAAATCATGAACCAAAGCATTTTTTCTCCTTCGATGATATTCGTCTCCAAATGGCTTGACAGAATCTCTGAATTCATTACTTGGTTAATAGCAGAACCTTCAAGAAGGAGCGACAACAAATTCTGTCATTTCAAAGTTCCCTGTACGAACACAGGGAAGGTTACGTGAGTTATTCCATTTACTTAAAAGATCATTTGGCATAAATGAGTGCCAAACTTGCCAGTGCCTTACACTAAGGCGACAGTCGCCTAAACCCCAACTAAACCACCTGGACGCCAAGGCAGCGCCTTGACAACTATGATCCAAAGTTGAAGGACCCGGAAACCCTAAATCCACAGCCTTAATTTCCATATAAGAAGCTAATTGTATCATAAGGCATTGCATCCTAATAATATTTACATCAAGAAAACATTGTAAAAACTTAGAAACATTGAGTAAAATATCAAATAGTTCCCACGGCAAAGGATCCACACGATCATCCACAAACCAGTCACAAAAAAGGGCAACATTTGTCCATACATCAAGCTCAACAAACCCCTGGTCTAAGGCTCCTTGCAGTCCTTGCAGTGGGCTCTAGCTTGTGGTTTATGCCAACACCTTGTCACATCACAGTTGATACATCCTCCCCACACAAGAGACTTGTTATAGGCAGTATAGCCAACCTAATTACCCAGCAGTTTAGAAGGCTCATACTGCCCATGAAAAATAAATTTTGGGTAATCCTGAATTGGAAACAAAGCAACCAGATCAGAAATAGTGAATGGAGTTGGTGAATCTACAATATCCAGATCACAATGTACTGTTTGGGAAACAATTTCATATTGTTTAACCAATGTGAAACAAGGGAAATAACATGGTTTGGCACATGAAATACATTGTGAAAACACAGTTTGTTGCACTAGCCAAATAAAATAAACAATAACAGCAGCAACACTAAAAATCACGCACTTATTTTCTTCTTCTCCTTTTTTTTTTTTTTTTTTTTTTTTTTTTTTTGAAGAAGAAGAAATTCATTACCAAGGAGAGAAAACCGGGGAGGGGGAATATATAACCCCGAGGGAAAGAAAAAACAAAACCATCAAAAGATGCTACAAACAAGGAGGGCCAGGGGAGGGGAATCAAAATAAAAGGAGGTAATCCCCAGGAAGATACAATGAGATTGTTCCTTGGAGAACATGGAGGGCAGGGATGAGGAGAGCTTGGAGGAGACCTCAAAGTAGATGGCATTCCAAATCTTGTCAAAAGACTGAGAGTTGGAGGTCCATCTACGGAGGTTGCACTCCATCCAAATATGGTTTATAGCCGCTCCGAAAACAAGTTTCCTAACAGTGTCACAAATGAACTTTATAACAATGATCATGTCAATCCAAATCCATTCTCTTGAGAGGGGAAGGGGAAGACCTCCTGGCAGTCCAGCAACAGGTTAGGACTCTTCTCAAGATGGAGGAAGAAATGGGTGGTAACAAAAAAAGATGGTTGGTATCTTCAGAGCCATCCCAACAGAGACAGCAAGCAGGTGAAACAAGTATGTGGCGATGAATGAGGAATGATTTGAGTGGCAGACAATTGGAGAGGGCTCTCTAGACAGTGAAGCTATGGCGGGGATGTGGAATCTGAACAAGATAATTTTGTGCCAAGGACAAGTGGTGCCATGTGTTCCCACAAGGTGCCAAGTCCAGGAGGAGAAATTCCTAGAAGAAGTAGTCTAGATGACTTCATCCTCCCTCGAAGAGGTGGGGGGGGAGGACCAGATAGAAGACAAGGTGGTGGGAGGTTGGGAGGAGACCATGCGCCATTGGAGATAATGGAGGAGACGGAAGTGTCTTTGGCAAGACCAGAGGACTAGACAGATCTAGGCCCCCCTATTAAGAGAAGGACACCACTGGGATGCTAGTTGTCAAGCCAAAGGGTGGTGGAGAGACCATTACCGATCTTACAGTGGATCTTCTCCATGGCAAGAGGCCTAGCCTGAAGGATTTTGCGCCAAACCCAAGAGGCATCGGGAGGGATAGGAGCACTTGTCTGTTTTGGTAATGGAGTTGTTAGATAAAAAAAAATATGGAAAAGATTTAGGAGGGAAGGAGCATGCAAATCTCCGTACGCAGACTTAAGTGCCCTGCAAACCAAATCATCTAAGAGAATTTATAGGACAAAAGAACATGCCAATGTCTCACAGACTTCATGACAAAAAGAACAAGTAGGATCAACGTTAGTAAATCTCGCAATTTTAGATTAGTAATCAAGCCTCCCACTAATGCCTTCCAGGGAAACTATTTAAAATTAGGATGTTAATGAAGTTTCCATAAGAATTCCAAGGAAACAGTTTAAACTTAAGATGTAAATGAAGTTTCCATAAGAATTCCAGACATTTGTGAAACGAGAACAAGGACCAGAAATATTATCATGCCTAGAAATAAAAGCAACAAGTTTAGTATTAACAAAACCAGTCCTAGAAAGTGGTGAATAAATTGTGTCAAGAGCAGTAAGAAAATCATTCTGGATATTTTGAGTCTTTCTGGCAATCCTGAGAGGAAAGATGGCAGCTTGTAGATTTATATACCAAGAGCAGTTAATTAGTAACTCACTAACCTTCATATAGGAGGGTTGACAAATAGTGGATGGTGGAAGGGTAAAAGCAGGTAAAGAAGGGATCCATGGATCCGAACAGATAGAAAAATTAGCTCTATTGCCCACTTTCCAACAATGAGTAGACCGCAAAATTGGTAAAATTTTCCACAGATATTATTCCACACAACAGAACCAGTCTTAAAATGAGCATGCCATCAAGTAAGGAGACCTTCCGGAAATAGAGATTTTTAAGTATCTGCCCTCAAATGGCAGAAGGGGAAGAAACTAATCACCAAGCAAGTTTAGCTATAAGAGCCTTATTATGTACAGAACTTGAGCAGAAACCTAAACCGGCAAACTTTTTAGGATGACACAATAAAATCTCAGAATATGGGCATGAATTTTTTGGAACCAGGATCCTTACCACACCAGAAGGCAAAACAGATGGAATCTATTCTCGACAAATTTGAGCTGGAAAAAGAAAGGAGAACATAAGATGAGTGGGAATAAACTGAAAATAGATTAAATCAAACACCTCTCCCAGCTTCAGGGGGAAAAAAAGGAATATTCCAACCAGATAATCGACCTTTAACACGATCAACCAAGGTAAAGGGCCTTAGTTTCTTACTAAACCAAGATAAGTGGGGTGCCCAAGTAAGGGAAGAGGAAGGAATATCAAAGATTCCTAGTGTGGTAAACACAAAGTCCCTAAAGACTTGAGGAGTTCCATAGTTCCTTTACTAAGGAAAACACTTGTATCAAAATTTATTTCTTGCCCTGATAAATCCTGAAACAATCCTAAAACAGCTTTAATAGTGAGAAGATCATCTCTAGTAGCCCTGCAAAAAACAAATGTATCATCGGCAAAAAGCAAATGAGAAATTTTTGGGCAAAAACTGTTCAATCTAAGACCCGGAAAAGATTCATATCATAATAGATATCAAGCAGAGGAGATATTATGCGATAATTGCTGTTATTATTCCTTGCATCTTCTGAAGCTGTTTACTTTTCCTGGTTAAGTTATTGTATGCTTTGTTGGTGTAGGTACAAAGCATGGGGTTCCCTTTTAGGGAAACAGTTAGCAGAAAGAGACATCATAGTGGCATGCATAGATTACAGGTAATCTTATCTTATTTTTAGCAGCACCATGCTGTAGGCCACATAGTACATACCATCTGGGCACACTTGGTGCTTATGACTTGTACATGTTCTCTGTTATAGAAAGGACATAGCTTCAAGTTTAATCACTTATCTTCAAGAAATCTCTAATACTACAAATGATATCAGTATATCACTGTAATTAGAACATTGTTGGAGTCAAACTTATTAAAAAAGAAAAGGGTTGGATCCCTACTTTTCCTTTATGGCAATTTATATTTCATTTCTATCATTAATGTCATGCAACATGATCATGATGCTATGCTTTTATATTTTTATTCATTGCTTGTCTGAATGATATGAATTGAATAGCAAAGGCATATGAAAATTTCCCCCACTTCCTTCGGCTTTAACTGAATCCTATCTATCTTGATATAATTTACAAATTGTCAAACCCCATTCCTTAGGAAACCAGAATATGACTAGGATGCTTACCATCATCCTCCTGGACCTGCCAGGATCTCAGAAGCAGTACCTTACACTCACAAGCCATAACAAGAACCACTAAGTCAGATGCAGTGACCTTACACTCACAACCATAGCAAGAACCACCAAGTCAGATGCAATGGAAAAGATAAAATAGTAACCATGATTCTTGTATTGGAGGAATTCTAATGTGATATCATATTACAGAACTCAGTTTATCTCATCAATTAAATGTCAAGACAAATCACAGTATTTCACAAGTATAATCATCCAAAAATGCAAAAAGTGACAATAGACAACAGATTCCCTCGATCATGGTGCTCGGTAGGCATAGTCATCGCATGCAGTCTCCGTCATGCTCCTCGGCCTCTGGAATCGACCAGTCTACACCATACCCGGCCTTGGAGGAGGAAGTGTTGCTACTCATAGGTATAACCATACCTGCTGCATCGTCCAAAGAAAAAAGAACATACACGTGGTGTGAGCTTCACTAAGCTTGTAAGCACATAGTCTATGATGCTGTGCATGAATGCCAACGGGGACTGCGGATAAGTTGATGTAGCAGTTGCATATCTAAGACCATCGAAGAAAAGTATAGTCATTTGAAGGAAATTATGAAGACCTCTTCAGCTTGCAAGTCTACACCCGAGAGTGAGGAATGGAAGATTGAGCCAAAGATCTCCAAAGGTAGTGAGTGGTTAAAGAAATATTGTCTGTTGCAATCGTGGTGAGAAAGGTCATTTTGGCGACAAGTGTTCCAATAAAACCCGTCCTCTGACCATGGGAGACGTTGTTGGCAAATATGGATGCAAGAATGACATGGAGTGTTACAAGGGTTTTCATCTTGTTCCAGATGATGACACTGATCATGGTAATGATAATTAGGTTGAAGCTAATTCAGCTATTCTATACTTCATTTTCCAATGGACTAGTAGAGAAGGCTCCCCATTCCCGACAGAAGGTACTGAGGATTTGAAGGCAGTGCATACATAAAAATTGTTGACATAGGAGTGGAAGCCAGCCTCATTTCCATAAATTTAGTTCAAGCGATTAACCTCCTGCAAAAGCAGCTTTTCTAAAAATTTATTTGTGAGGTTTTGGGCCTAATGCTAGAGAAGAGGCTGATGCAGTCTGCGAATTAATTTACATTCTGGGCCGCTTTAATGCTAGGTGCCTTTTCTAGTCAGTCCCTACTCCCTAGCACATTGTGATGTTCTCTTAGGACGACTTTGGCACTGAAAGGCTGGTAGTCTCTATGATGGTGCGTGGAACATCATCAAGGTGAAACAAGGAGGGTGAACATTTCTGATGTTGCCTCACGCATTGATAGATATTGCCTTGAAGGCAATAGTTTTCTTCTCCTCCAACTAAGAGTCAATCTCTCCTCCCCACTACTCCGACTATCTTCCCCGAGATAAGTGCCACCTCTGCATCGAGATAACTATAAGGGCTGGACCCAAGTTCTAACTCGATGGGGAGTCGAGTTCTTTTAAGAACAAGAGAGTTGATGCAGTTACACACGATTGGGCCAACAGGGGTACGTAGGGATTTTGTTTATTTGTTTATGGTTAACAATGTAATTTGCTTTTTTATTTTGCTTTATCATATGTGAGTTAGATAGAATAGGAGAGTTTCTTTCAGTTTCAGTTTTAGAGTCGCGTTAGAAGTTTTTATTTCTATATATATATATATATATATTATTAATTTTTCTTATATATTGATGCACTCCATCGTGGTTGAGACTAAATTGAATGAAATTGAAATATTCAAGGAGCGCATGTTGCTGTGCATGACTGGTTTCTTCTCTGTGCAACTCAAGTAGGTTTCCTGCTACAGGTCTTCTCTTTCTGATCTTCTCTACTCAGCTCTGATTTCTTCCTAATGAATACCTATTTCTTTCTTTCGTTCTTCTTGTCCTCTACTCTTTATTTTGTTACTGTTCACCTTCTACTTTTGGGCGATAATGTTGGGACTGAAATGAATTCACAAACCCATCAAATTAGTTCTGTTTTTTGGCCTGAGATTTGGAGCAATAGCAGTCCTCCCTAGGGTGATTCTGGCCTTCGAATCTCACTCCTGAAATCCTCTCCTGTTATGAGAGATTCAGATTTACAACCTTCTCTTGAAAGACAGATTGAATTATTGCATAGATGATCATAGAAAGCACAGTAGGCATGTGACCTATTCTTTGTTGTCACCTCTGGGACGGATACTAATTTCTCCTATCCTGTTCTACCAGCAGGTTCAGATTCAGAAAATTGAAGCCTATTTTGGGACTGGTTATTTGGGTGTTTATTGATTGATTCCTGTAGGCCTTGGAGTTAGCAATCTTCCCTTAAATTTTCTGGTTGATCGAACGCTTAAAAAATGAGTTTTCCACTCAAAACATGGTTTGGTTTTTGCCTTTCCTCTGGATTTTCTCGTGGGTATTGTGAGGTTGAGTCTAGTTCACCATATTCCTTTCTTTCCCAAAACACCCCTTTCTCTTATCCTAAACTCTGTCCCTATCCTTTTATTCATGTTAATGCCTAGTGTATTATCATGAATTGGTAATCTCGTCTGTATCCCTGCCCTTATTTACCTACCAAACAACCTGTCTAATATTCTGCTTATTTGCAATTCTGCCACTCCCGAAGTAATTCAAAATTGCTATTTTCTTTCATCAGTTGGCTATTTTTTCCTTGGTTGGGCTCGTAAGCAATCCGAACCAGGGTTCTGAACCCCGGATTGCATCATCTGAAGTATCCTACAAATCATAGTTTGGTGCAATATAGAATACCTGAAATATAGGAGGTAGGACCAAAATATCTTGTGTTAATTAATGCCAGCAAGCATTAAGTACTTGGAGTATAGAGGTAGTCTTCCATGCATCCTTTCAATTATATCAGAGATTTGTTTGAGAATATAATAAATAAATATGCTTTCAGTGGACTGTCTTCCTTGGTGATTGGTGTATAATATATTTGTCCCATTATCAACATAGGATACTTCAAATTTTGCAGAATTGCTATGTGCTCATATCATTTATATACATATGCAGAAATTTTCCTCAGGGTACCATCAGTGACATGGTGAAAGATGCTTCTCAAGGAATATCATTTGTCTGCAACAAGATTGCTGAATTTGGAGGTGATCCTAACAGGTAAAGATTTTCTTGATTTTATGTTGCAGTACATTTACAAGCGCATTATTTTATTTGTACTTGCTTATGTAGGATCTACTTAATGGGACAATCAGCCG
This sequence comes from Macadamia integrifolia, assembly GCF_013358625.1. NCBI lineage: Eukaryota > Viridiplantae > Streptophyta > Magnoliopsida > Proteales > Proteaceae > Macadamia > Macadamia integrifolia. Next base: position 4,319,004 of record NC_056557.1, read on the forward strand.
GTGCACATATTGCTGCTTGTGCTCTCTTGGATCAGGCAGTCAAAGAATCTGGGGAAAAAGAAACCGTTTCTTGGAGTGTTTCGCAGATAAATGCTTATTTTGGTATATCTGGAGGGTAATTTTAATCAATGATCTCTTTGTAGTTTGTAGTTCTTTTGAGCCTTTCTTCACTGGTACTTCTGCAAATTGTCCATCCCCTGTTTTGAACCATTCGCAAAATTTTGTTTCTGAATGGATGAGTCTAGCCGTTAAACTATTATTATCATTGTACTCTGGTTGATGTGTTATAGAAAGTCCCCTAGGTGAGATCTGTTGAATGTTGGGTCCTGCATTTTGCATGCGCATAATGTATGTGGCACATCTTGGACTAAAGGGCTTGAAACCTCTCCTCCTCCTGTCCTCCATGCCAATGTACCGCTTTATTAAAATTTTTCTATGGGCTGCTGCTACATTTATCACTAGTGGGTTAAAAGCAGGCAGTTGTTTTGTAACCTAGGATGATTAAAGTGATCTTTATTTTCTCCATGAATAAAGCAATCAAATGTTAAATCCTGAGGAACAAAAAATAAATGGGCAAGCAGAAACAATGCATTCTATGGTTTCAAGAAATAGAACTGAAAAACTAGCGGTTCTAAAGAAACTCAACTTTTGGTTTGAGACAATTCAAGATGTCAATTCTGTTGGTATCTTAAAGCTCATCTGGAAAAATGTCTCAAAGCATAACAGTCTGGGTCTCGTGGGTCTACTCCTATCTTTTCAAGAGGGACTCTCTCTGGATTGTGGCCCCTCCTTCTGATGCCTCCTGGATTTGGTGCAAAATCCTTTGTGCTAGGCCTTTAGCCCTTGGTGCGATTTCCTATTCTATTGGAGATGGCTCTACCTCCCTTTGGTTAGACCCTTGGCACCCCTCTGGCATCTTGCGCTCCCTAATCCCCCTTTGATCGATATGCTCTTATGGCTTGAGTAGATTTGCAAAGGTTGTTACCATTATGTCTGCCTTTGGTTGATCTCCTCCTCCCCCCCCCCCCTTTTGGCTGATCTCTGGTCCTCCCTCCATCCTATCCCTCTGGGACATCGTGGAAGGGACAAAGTCCTCTGGCTCCCCTCCCCCGTGGATTACTTACTTTTGCCTCTGCCTTGGATTTTATCCATTCTAAAGGCCCCATCGAGCCATGGCGAAACACCCCCAGGTTCAAAGGTCACATCCCTCGCTATAGTTTCATAGTCTGGCAAGCTATCACCAACTGCATTCCTACCCATTCTTTCCTCATTTACCGGCACATCCAAGTCCCCTCCTCCTACTATCTCTGCTGGAATGGTTCTAAAGATGTTGACCATCTATTTTTCTCTTGTCCCTGGCTTCCTTTGTCTGGAAGAAGGTACTCAGCTCCTGTTGGCCTTCCCGCCGGCCTATCTTCACCTTTTCTCAGGAGTGGATTTGGATAGACATGACGTTTGGAGGGTCTTCTATTTGCGATACAGTTGGGAAGCTCACTTTCGGTGCCTCGATTAGCCACATCTAGATGGAGCGCATTTGCGTAGATGGACTTCCAACTTCCAACTCCCAATCTTACGGTAAGATTTGGAAAGGCATCTACTATTATGTGTCCTCCAAGCTTAACTGCCTCCGCCACCGCCTGGTTAGTGACACCCCAAGGAATAGGCTCATTGTTGCTTCCTGGGGTCTTCCCTCCTCAACCATATTCCCCCCTCATGATGTATCCCTTCTTTTAGTTGGCTAGCCCCTTGTTGTCCTCTCCGTTGAGGGCTTGATTCTCTTGGCTCCCCCCGCTTCTCCTTTTATATTCTTCCTCCTTGTTAATGAATTTATTGGCTCTCATAAAACAAAAAAAAAAAAAATCGTGCTTCAGGGTGGTTCTAGAGCATGGATTGAGCGTACTGGGATGGTCTTTTCTTCTCAGTTACTGGTACTGTGTCAACTGAATTGAGTTAGATAAGGGTTCTGAGGATCAGAACTTCGTTGAGAAAAGACTAGGGTTCCTAGAGATTGGCGAATTAAGGTTCTTAGGGTTTAAAACATTGAAATTTGAAATTAATTGACATGGTTTTACTGATAAAACCAAAGAACAATCAGAAGGTAGCTAATAACTAAGAGGCATTTACTATCCAACAGAGAAATTAAGGTTGTTTTCCGAATTGTAAATTTTAAGAGCCTAGAGAACTTGAAATGGAATCTGTGATTAGAAAAAGAATATGCCCTCTTCTTCATGCTCACGAACAAACGTTGAACCAATTATTTGGTTTATATTATTTCTCAATGTAGTATCTTCTAAGCGAATACTGTCTTTAATTAATGAAACAAGCATGGTTTTCCGAATTGTAAATTTTAAGAGCCTAGAGAACTTGAAATGGAATCTGTGATTAGAAAAAGAATATGCCCTCTTCTTCATGCTCACGAACAAACGTTGAACCAATTATTTGGTTTATATTATTTCTCAATGTAGTATCTTCTAAGCGAATACTGTCTTTAATTAATGAAACAAGCATGGTTTTCCGAATTGTAAATTTTAAGAGCCTAGAGAACTTGAAATGGAATCTGTGATTAGAAAAAGAATATGCCCTCTTCTTCATGCTCACGAACAAACGTTGAACCAATTATTTGGTTTATATTATTTCTCAATGTAGTATCTTCTAAGCGAATACTGTCTTTAATTAATGAAACAAGCATGGCATGTTCTAACAAACCCATAAAGCCCTAGATATATGTTTTTATTTACAATGTAATACGTGCACTTTTTCTGTTTCTCTGAATCTTAATAGCTTGTAAACAATGTTCTTATTCATTTTTCTGGATGCAATTTGCGCATAGATATAAATACAAACTTGCCTTTCAAACATTTTTTTACAGGTACAATTTATCCAACTTAGTGGACCACTTCCATAGACGAGGTCTGTACCGTTCCATCTTTCTCAGGTGCCCACCTTTTCTATTCTGCTATCAATTGAGTTCTATGTTTTTGTTAGTCATTCTTGCCTCTCATCCCTAACCCTGACAAACTGATATGTTGAAGCGTCATCACAGTATAATGGAAGGAGATGAATCTTTACAAAGAGTATCGCCTGAAGTAATGGTACAAGACCCAAGCATTAGAAACACAGTTTCTCACCTGCCTCTTATTGTCCTATTCCATGGAACTGGAGATTATTCCATTCCTTCGGATGCCAGGTTTGTGTCTCCTCTAAGTGGATCTTTTCAATGGTTATAAACCAATGTTTAATGTCAATGGTATTTAAGGTTTTAGAATCATTATACAGTGCGTACAATTAATTTTTTCTTCTTTTCAATGGTTATAAACAATGTTTAAAGTATCAATATTGGCTATTGTATTGGAAAAGTGATTTTAAGAGAGATCATTTCATATCGGAGAGATGCAAGATAAACTAAAGATTTGTTTCTTCTTTTCAATGGTTATAAACAATGTTTAAAGTATCAATATTGGCTATTGTATTGGAAAAGTGATTTTAAGAGAGATCATTTCATATCAGAGAGATGCCAAGATAAACTAAAGATTTGCATGGAAATGCTTAGGATACATGCAAGTTGTGAAGCATAAAATGCTATATATATATATATATATATATTGGAAGAAAGAACGCTATGTTTCTACGCCTAGACACAGTAGGTGCCGAAAGACAATGCTGCTCCCGTACCGAAGATGCTCCTGCGTGCCCTCCCATTGGCTTGCTCGCTGGTGTGTACATGTGCCAGTAGAGTAGCATTCTCTTACATTTAGACGAGAACATACTACAATGCGATACGTGCATTCAATTGATTATTTCTAAAGGACTTCTTACATGTACTGGTACACAAAAAAAATGGCATTTTCTGTTTGGGGAAAGATTTAGGGTTTAAGATGCTGATGCAGATTCATCACCGAAATAGGCTTGTTTTATTAGGAATAAGTCCATGGTTGGGATCCATACATGTTAGGCTTTTGGTCCCATGTGTTTTGAGTGTAATAGGCCATTTTTATGGTCCTAAACTAGTGGCTTTAAGGTTGCATACGAGACTAACTAGTTTGTTTCCTTTTACATTAGTTTGCTTTTAGTTGGGTTCAATTTAAGCTATTAGTCTTTGTTATTTCTTAGGAGTTAAGTTATTAGTTGAGTCAAGTCATTAGTTTCCTTTTTTAGTTTGTTTTTATTTTCAGTTTTTAGAAACTTATGTAATAGGCAATCAATTGTGGGGGTTTTTTCTTATTTTGGAACCTTCTAGTTGCTAGGCTGTATTCCCTTCCCCATTATCACTATTAAGACAAAGCAAGGAGGCTCTCATGGCTTAACGATTTTAAAGAAAATAATTGTTGGAGTTGCTGCTGCCTTTTCCATGGAGATTTGTCTTGTGTTTGATCCAGATGACTCTTTGCGGTGGGAAGCCCAAAAAGTCCTTTTCTACTTTATTATCTTCTTCTTCTTTGCTATTTAAGGTGTTTAAGACCTGCAATTTCAACCTCAATCTATCACAGGTAACTGAATCTGGACCTCTCTCGGTTCTACCGAGGAAATCCTTAATTTCGTATTTGTTTCCCCTGCTGCCTGAAACACTTCCAGCCATCTCCAGTGGCTGAAATTTTGGTTGAACCATCCCCTTCACTAGGCTGAAACCAGATCCTAGTTTGGGCTGAATCTGACAATCAAATCTAGAGTTATTCAAAATCTCCTGAATTTTGTCCTGTAGTAAATCTGGGTTGTCCTGTAGTGAAATCTACCCAGATTTCAGATCTGATTCGGAAATTGATAGAGAGTTCTGTTGTCCCCTGATTTCTTTGACTTTTTTTTTTTTTTTTTTTGGTGAGTAAGAAATTCATTACCAAGTGAGAAAGAAGAAAAATGGGGGGGGGGATATACAGCCCTGAAGGGAAAGAGGAAAAGAAAATAAAAATCCATCAAAAGATGCTACATCCCCAAAGGGCTGGGGGAGGGAGGAATCAAAGTAGGGGAAGGTAAACCCCAAGAAGAACCAATGAGATTGTTCCTAGGGGAGTTGTGTAGGGAGGGGAGGAATGAGGGCAAGTTTGGAGGAGACCTCAAAGTAGATGGCATTCCAAATCTTGTCGAAAGACTGAGAGTTGGAGGTCCATCTACAAAGATTGCACTCCATCCAAATATGGTTAATAGTCGCTCCAAAAACTAACTTTCCTGCAGTGTCACAGATCGACTTCCCTGTATAGGTCATGTCAATCCAAATCCATTCTCTGACGAGAGGGGGTTCTTCTGGATGGCCAGCACTAGGCTAGGACTCTTCTCCAGATGGAGGGAAAACAATAGTAGAAAAAAGAGATGGTTGAGCCATTCCAACAAACGCAGCAAGCAGGGGAGATGCGGATGTGATGATGAATAAGGAAGGATTGAGTGGGTAGACAATTGGAGAGGAATCTCCAAACAGTAAAGCTATGACGAGGGATGTGTCAAGGAGAAGTGGTGCTATTAGTTCTCATTAGGTGCCAGCAGATGAGGAGGAGAAATTCCAAGAGGAGGAAGGGGTCCAAATAACTTTGTCCTCCCCAGGAGAGGAGGGGAGTGGGGAGCAAGGACCAAATGGAGGACAGGGAGGTGAGGCTGGAAGAGGGGGACCAAGCTCCATTTGAGATGATGGAGAGAGGAGTGTCTTTTGCAAGACTAGTGGCGTAAACAAATCTGTGCCCCACTTTAGAGAGGAGGATGCCACTAGGATGCCAGTTGTCAAGCCAAAGAGAGGTGGAGAGACCATTTCCAATCATGCAATGGATATTTTCAAAATGGCGAGAGGACTTTCCAGAAGGATATTGCGCCAGACCCAGGAGGAATCTGGAGGGGTAGGGGTGGTCCACAAGGAGTATTTACGGAGAAGGGTACAGTAGGCCTAGGTTACCCAAATGCTATTCTATTTGGAAGCCAACTTCCAGATTAGCTTGAGAATACCAGTAGAGTTGACATCCTTAATCCTTCAAAGACCAAGACCTCCCTCAGCTTTAGGGAGGCAAACGGAGGACCAGGAGGTGGGGTGGAGAAATTTGGTCACTTCTGCATCTTTCCAGAGGAAGGAGCAGAAGAGGGACTCAATAGCCTTTATGCTGACTTTGGGGAGGGCGAAGATACCAGACTAGTAAATGTAAGAAGATTGGAGGACAGACCTGATGAGCTCCTACAGTTTTGGATCAGGTTGGATACATATGGTAATAATTTTAAGTCCATGTTTGATATCGATACTCCGATTTCTTGTGCTGAGATCAGTTCTTGTTTGATATCTGTTGATCTACTTTGTTGTCGTGATTTTGGGTGTTCTTTGATAAGTATCCTGCAGTTGATTAGGTTGGCCTTGCCAATCCTAGTTCTATGTTAAATGCACATATCATTGAAAATAAATAAATAAATAATTTGATGCAATCATTCAGGTTTTTTTTTCACTAATCCCATTGCAATAAACGACATTAAAAATTAATATTTGACCCAAAAAAATTCGTAAGTTTCGATAGAAAACTGTTTGTGTGGAAATCTGGTTTCGATCCTAAATTGCAGGTTGTTTAGTCACCAAACGATGATGAAATCACTACGACTAGAGTTTCTTTTGCCAGTAGAACTTCAACTTTCCAAAATAAAATTGATTAGAACACTACTATATAAGTGATTTTATTGAAACCAAGATTTTTTTTTATTGAAATCATACTCCTGAAATAAATTGCACACCATTGGTTTGCATTTGACCTGTTAGCTTGAAGATAGGGTGACAATGGTTAAACCTCTAAACTTGGATACTTAAATCCTTACCTCTGTTAGATTTTTTGGGAAGGAAGGTGTGTATGTCTGTTGGTATTGATATGAGTTTGGCAATCCAACACTTGTAGTTATGTTACTAGGTTGACATCTCGTTATGATAATGAAGTGATTTAGATTTAAAATGATTGCCATATGTATGCAGGTATGTTAGTATGCATAATTGCCTAGGTCTTAAAGGAAATCCTTGGTGTTAAGTTGCTGTGGTGTGGCATGGACCTGCTGGCCATCGTTTTCTTCTCTCTCCCCTCCCAATCAATCGATTACTTCTCCCTTCCCTTGCGACATCTTTGCTGCTGCTATTTTCTTCCTCTTCTTCCCAATCAATTCTCCCTCTCTCTTTTTTTAACTGTCACAAGCACTGGACTGAAGAACCAGCAAGTTGCTACCCTGTTTCTGATTGATACTCAGTCTGAATTCATTACAATAAAATCCTTCTCCCTGAGATTGGAGTGTTTACTAACCAATCACCGGGTGATTCATCCTGTACAACCAGAGGCCGGAAGGGTCACCTAAACGGAGAGTTTTGAATCTCAGATCTGATCCCTGTTCTACTGTCAAGAAATATTTGCAGAAAATATTCAGCTCACTCACACTTCATTCCGTTTCCCTGAGATTGGATGATTTGCTTACCTATCCAGGGTGATTCATCCTGGACAAGCAGAGGCAGGAAGGTCACCTGAATGGAGAGTTTCAAACTGAACTCAGATCTGAACCCTGTTCTACTGTCATGCAGTATTTGCAGAAGGTATTCGTACTCCTTTCACTTGATCTTCAACCTGATGTTGGTCTTTTTTAAGAGCCCAAGATTGCAAGTCTTTGCCTAAAAAATCAGATTGAAAGGGTTTTATGTTGAGTGAGAATCCTCCATTGAAATCAGGCTCAACCTCTGCCCTTCTCTATGCTGTTGAGAGGTAGATGGCTTCTTCTCCCTCTCCATCATGTTTCTTCTTTATTTTATTCCTCTTTCCAAATTAACCCTACCCTTCTTCCCTTATTCTTTCTTTATCCCTTATATTTACTTTCTTCCAAGTCTACTCCTCTTTAAATTGTAATACCTTTATTCATCCAAAAAAAAAAATTAATTCATCCAAGAAAAAAACTGTAATACCAATTCTATCCTCTTCTTTCCTTATACCTAAGTAATCATTTAAAATTCCATATATTTACCAAGTTTCCACTTTCTTACAAAGTAAGGAATATTTACCTTCTAGACCTGATGTTGGTCATTTTTAAGAGCCCAAGGTGTTGCAAGTATTTGCCTAAAACATCAGATTGAAAGGGTTAATGTTCAGTGAGAAACCTCCATTGAAGGAAAGTTCAACCTCCACCTGATGCAGTTACACGTTGGATTTAGGGCTACTTTTGAATTTCGTTGAATTCTCTATTTCTTTCCTTTATAGAGTTAGAACTTAGTTTGGTGGTCAAATTTTATTCTTATTTGAGTGAGATTTTATTTCTATTTTAGATTAGATGCAATATTTGTTTTAGTTTTAGAATGGGAAAGTAGGTTATTTTTTCAGTCTTTAAATAGAGTTATTGTACCCAACAATGAGACTTGAATTGATTTAAATTGAATGAATGTTTTGGGTGAAACCATGGCTGCTGTGAGCTGCGAATCTCTTGTACTCCCTCTCTGAAATTCTCTGTTCTGTTATTCCCTTCCCTTTCTTCTTCGACTCCATCTTCTTCCTTCTTGTCTTTATTTCTGTTTGTTACACCTAGCTGCTACCTTGTTTCTGGCAATAGTTGTAGCCCTACTCAAGTGCTTTGATCTCTTTTGTGTGTGATCTGTTTGGGCCTAAGCTTTGATCGAAGGAAGCACTCCATATACGACCTGAAGCCTAGTATCTTGGCTCCTATTGAGTTTCCTATTCTGAGGAACAAGACTTGCGACTCAGGCTGCCTGAAGCTACCGCCCAGATCTGATTTGCAGAAGTTAATTACTCTTTGTGCCCTTGAGGTCTGCGATTATTATTGCTGGATTCGATAGAACATATTATGGTGATCCTCCGTTTTAATTCGTGGGCTGAATCGATCATAAAGGAAAGAGCTATGACCCTCGCAAAGTCCTTTCATTAGCGCTGGTTTTTGGCTTCATAGGTGGCTTTGAGTCTCGAAGTTGAAGACCTAGTTTCTCCCCAAGATTCTTTTGTTGCTTTAGTTTATTCCTCGTAGTTTCCAACATACCCTTACTTCTCCCCCTTATTACCTCCCAACCTTTGCTTTAACTTTGCTTCCTAGTTTATCCCTTCACAATAATTCATGTTTCCCTTCATATCCCATCACTTGCTTTAACTTCCACTTACCCTTTTAAGATTCCCTTTGTTTACAAGCCTGCCACCCTATTATAAGATTATAAAATATTTACAATTCTGTCACTCTATTCTTGGGTTGAGTTATTTGGTGATTGGGTGGGCCCCTAAGTGATTCGATTCCAGTTTCGGAATTCCGGATCCGCATCACCACCCATCTCTTTGCTGTTGAGAGGTTGAAGATGGCTTCTTCTACTCCTTCCACAATATGTTGCTTCTTTATTTTATTCCTCTTTCCATAATTACTCCTCCCCATCTTCCCTTATTCTTCTTTATCCCTGTCTTGAGTTTATTCCAAGTCTACCCCACCCCCTTTAAATCGTAATACCAATTATATCCTCTTATTTCTTTATATAGTAATCATATAAGATTTCATATATTTACCAAGTTGTCACTCTGTTATAAAATAGGAATATTTACTGTTTTGTACTAAGCCCTTGATTTGAGTTTTCTGCAACGTCATTTGGGACCATTAACGATCCCAAGGAAGGACTTCAAACCAGGATTGCACCAATAAACCAATGGTTAGTTATCTAAAGATGGGAATACTAGAAATAGTCAGAGGCGTTCCTTGTAACATGACCTGTTATGTTACAAGAGAGGGGAGGGATTTGGGTACAAGTTGCATAGAGGTGATAAAGATACATGTTGAGAAGAGTTAATAATAGGCTGTTAACGTCTGGATGTCCTCCAGTCTATTTTTTGTATCCTGCAGTGCACTGCATAACCATACGCAGAATAACATTTTTGCAAAAGCCAAGTGGTTTTTACTTTTGGTAATGTATCCTAAGTGACAATATTTATTGTAGATTCCAGGAGTTTTAAGTATAAATAGAAATCTTCTATGAGTAAGGGGATTTCTGGATGGAAGGGCATTTAATTTCGTCCAAATTTTGTGGTATATCTTGCCTCTCTGAGATGGTCAAATGCAATTTGCTGATACTAGCATGTTCTTTTATGCAGTAAGACGTTTGCAGATACTCTCCGAAAAGTTGGAGCTAAAGCTGAACTAATACTATATGAAGGAAAAACACACACAGATTTGTTTCTTCAGGTGAGGTTCAATGAAATTCTGGCCTTCCTAAATGTGATGAGTTAGGTTTTAGTTGTCATCTTCCCTGGTGGAAAAAATTAACAAGTGGGTTGCTTTAAGTAAGCGGATTTCTTTTCAATTTAAATAAATGTCATGTTTGGAGGGGTGGGGTGTTGTGGAAATGGGTGGGCCATTGAGGAGACTTTGCAAAGCTGAATTCTTACCTGGGATAGTGAAGGTGGAATGGAGATGATGGGAATTTGTATAGGGGAAAAATTTAATTAGCAACAAAGTGTATTATAAAGACGCCAAAGCATAGAACTTCCTACAGATCGGAAGACCTCCTACTAACCTTATCCCTTTAATATGGCAACTGTGCCACTACCAAGAAAAATGGAGTAACAAGATGCTTATTATTATCCATTCGTTGTGAAAACCGTTAATGGCTATTATCTTCTTATGACAACTTTGAAATATTGGCATTTGAGCATTCTTATCTTTTTTGCTTAAGCAGGATCCCATGAGAGGTGGTAAGGATGATCTCCTTGAGGATATAGTTGCTGTCATTCATGCAGGTGATGAAGAGGCCCTCGCCAAAGATACAATTGCACCTCCTAGGAAACGTCTTGTGCCGGAGTTCATGTTGAAGTTGGCTAGGAAAATCAGCCCTTTCTAGGTAATTTGGCTTTGGAGATTGGTTTGCCTTATGGTTTTTCATGATTGTGTTGCCGCCTTTCCATTGCAGAAAAATATTGAATATTGTGCTCATGAATGTAATATTAAAAAAATTAAAAAAAATCTTACTAGCCATGCTTTTGGAAATTTAATCACATCAAAACTTACATGTCTTCTTTAAAAAAAAAAAAAATCAGAGGTACAAGGATAATATCTAGCTTTAATTACCCGGGACCCCTAGTTCTGTGGTTAGGAGTTGGGATAACAATCTCCAAGCTAACTTGACTAAGAGCTTTATTATGACTAGCCACTACTTAAACTGTAACCACCTAAAGATTTGGGACAATACATCATCTCCAAAGAAACAAACGACCACCCCCTACCTTCATCTTTTAATCCATTTCAAAACCTAACATTGATCAGAGTCCAATTGATTGATTACAAGACATCCAATACTTATGAATATAACTTAAGACAGACTTAATAAGAACAGCTCTACGGGCATGAGACAACAAGGGTATCTCCCAAAGGCCAAACTTAGGACGGACACGATAAACAGCCTTATTCCAAATGGTTCTTTTTTCCTCGCCACCAGAGGAGTATCTAGATAAAGAGAACCGTCCTCCATTCTGTGGCAGTTTCATTTTCCTGGCATCATCCAGGGGTTTCACATTGTCAACCTCAATCATTTCTTAATTCATTAAGATTCACATCAAAATTTTCACATGTAAATTTTATATGACATTGAAAATTTGTATATGTAAATTTTCACACGTTGACATATTTCACTGTTTGTTTTCAAGATGTAAAATGTGGAGTAAAAGATATTCTGAAAAGTATAATGCCTTAAGAGGCAACGCATTGAACATCTAATGTCCACAAATGTACTGAACTTTGCTTTCTCTTGAACCTACAATCAAGGAATTGTAGGTAGGGGACAAGGAAGAAAAAAGAAAAAAGAAGATTAAGAAGTGGAGAAACCATGTTAAAAGTATAAATCTAGCTCCAAAGGTTTTCTATGTATAGGCAACGAACTTCAAAGTCCAGATATGCATTTTCAATTGTTCTACGACCCAAAACCAGTAGAGAAACTATGGGGAATAACCCCAGCTTTCCCCATTTCATGGCTTAGATGTAGAAGTTGGGAGAGAGAAACAAAAGAAGAATCCATAAAACAACTCAGAGAGAAGACCTGGAGAGAGATTCCTTTGATGGATGGCTTGACTTTATCTACAAGTTCGTTTCAAGTTCGTGCTCCACCACTCTATGACAGACTCTTGAGTAGCTCAAAAACATGCATCACAATGCTTGGAACATGTATACTCATTAAAGCACTTGGAAGAGCATAATAGCTTTTTCACACACAAATAAAATGTAAATTAAAAATAAAAACTATTAAAAATCATAGATTGTACTCGTGGCATCCTTTGCCTCAACACTTTCAACATAAATTCTTTGAGTAGAGGAACCAATTAGTAATCCCCAAGCTAATATGTTGACCTATGTCGTCTTCTTCAATTTCATGATTTCATTTTTGAACTTTGAAAATTCCGAGTGGTTTGCGTGTAAGGCTCTATTCCTGGAAAGAAATCCCTATAATGGAATCTGAATATTTAACTTGGTGAACTCGGGTAGAGGATGTATGATCGAGAATCCGAACCACTCTAAATAGCTTGTGTACACTCTTGTCTCTTCATTCTATTATACTTTCTTCTTTTGTTTGTGTTTGTAAATGTTTGACTTTATTAGATTATTTTTGTCTGCAAGTAGTCAGTCAAGAAAGTTTGACAATCAACCATCTTTGTCTCTAAGTAGTCATTCAAGAGACCATAAATTAAAGTAATACTTAACCAGGCTAAAAAAAAAAAA